>NC_134493.1:39356564-39539064 GCF_040206685.1 Ascaphus truei | reverse complement strand
TGCCGCAGACCGTGCGGACGCTGAGTGAACAGATTGCCTTAAGGCAGTGTTCGCGTCCATGCGGCGTACATGCGTGCGGAAGCAGGCGTTAAACTGATTTCTCAGCGCGACAGACAGGTCACGTGAGTGGTTCGCCCAATGAGGGCAAACCAGCTCCGTGACGTCACTAGGAACGCCCCCCATGGCGCATGTAGCATGGCCAGGGAAAGCACCCACTTTCCCTTAGCATGGTAGAAGACACCATGGCCCCAGCCTTACGATGGGGGTGGGCTTATGCTGGTTCCATGAGGAAAGAATGTATTTAAGTCTGGGAAAAGATTATGAAAATTAGATGTCTACAGAGGTGTATTTGGGATCAAATATAGGATATCTCATCTTCTCTTGCCAGTGACCTCTCTGAGAGAAAACATGACATATGGTGATGTGTAGCATTTTCTTTTATGTTATATCCTTCTTTTTATTTTGAGAAACTGTTATGTTTGCATAACTACCCCAGGTGGTGGCAGTGTATAGATATGATTAAAATTGAGTATGGGGTTAATATTAACTCATTGGCGGTACCTTTGTGGAGGAGAAAGGTGAGTTGGCTAGAGTAGCCGTGTGTGTTAACCCTGGTTGCATATCTAAGTCATGTGCTCACTTGTGTGCTGTTTGTGACGGTTGTATATAAGGACGGATTTAGGGGAGATGCTAACTCATTTGAGGGACCTTTGCGAAGGTGAAGAGTGGGGCAGCTTGCGAGTTGTGTATTAACCCTTGTCCTGTAGAGGAGTTATTGTCCATTTGAGGGACCTCTGCGGAGGTGAAAAGTGGGAGCCCTTGTGAGCGTGAGTATTAATGCTTGTCCCGTATGCAGGTCGCGTGCTTGCAGGGGTGTCGTAAGTGACAAAGGGTGGCAGCAGTGGGATAATCTCATGATATTATCATGACACTGAGCATTAAAGCTGAAGAATACAAATAGTTTTATTTCAATAACCAATATAGCTTCTATCATTTTACCACTCTGCTTATAACACATTTTTTCCCCCTTGCCAGAAGTTCAGTTACCATGAGGTCCGGAGCGGAGCCTGTGTGTGGGGAGGGCTCCTTCGTTAGCGCGGCCCTTACTGAAGAGAGTGTGATTGTTATCAGCGATGAGGAGGGCGATGTCACTCTGGGACTGGGGAACTCTGTGTTGTTGATTGAAGAGGCTGGAGGTAGGTGGTCCTCATTCAGTGTTGAGACTGACCTGTGCTGTCTTTTTTTGCTTTTGCAGAGGATGCCATTGAATCCTCATGCTGTAAAACTAGTAACTGTTTTTCTAGGACTCTTACTTATTGAGTGTATTTTCAGTGGGCCTAAACCCACAATGTTACATTTATTTAGATGATCATAGCAATCTGTATGCCGTCTCCTATAACAAAATGTCCCCACATGCAGTCAGCATCCCACGTGTTGAAAAAGAAAAATTGTTTGTTTTTGTACATATTACATGTTTAATTTTGCAACATTTATCAAGTGACATCAAACCCTTTAAGGATCCTGCTCATTATCCTAAGATCTGCTCTATGTCTATACCCCGTCACACATCTCTTCATTTTAAAGGGTACACCGAGGGACGAGCTCTTTTTTGTTGGTCCTTTTTTTATTTTCATTTACCATAGTATAGATTGTTCTCCCTCCTGCATTTGCTTTAACAAACTGGTATTCTGCCGTGGGGCTCATCCATACAATGTGTCGTCTTGGCAGATGAGTCTTTCGATCGAGAAAAGAAAACGGTGGAAGTGTTGGATGAGGAGATTGCGATAACCTTCAGCAGGAAGGGAAACGTGATGCCCCATGCCCGATACGACTGCATCACATATGCTTTCACGTAAGAGGTTATAGTCGTAACTATGGTTTGTTGGTGGGTGGGGGTTTAAGATTGTATAATGGTTGAACAGATTGTAAAACTGGTGTGTGTGTGTTTTAGGCGTGCTGAGGAAGAGACCCAACTTCCTCTAGAGGAGAACCCCAGTGCGTGTGCAGAATGCTACTGTTACCTTTGTGACAAGCCTGCCTCGGAGGTAAAGTGGAGCTGAAAATGTGTTGTACTGCCGTTTCGATACCTACATGCTGGAAAGTAGAACAGTTGTAGACCTTGTACCTAGAAGTGCATTAAGAGCCTGCAACAGAAATACTTCTTGAGCATGATAACTTGCCATGTGGTGCTGAGCTTTCTCCTAACAGGGGAGGAATGTCTGTCTGAAGTTGACCTATGTTAATGGAGTACTGGCAGACTTTAACTCCTTCATAGTGAAATGAAAGGCAAGACGGGAATTCTGGCCGGATTCCTGTGTGTCCTTCTGTGCTCGGCAGTCTGTTTTATACATAGGCATAGTAGTTTCTTCTTATTTTAAGTAGTTTTGGATTTATTCTTACACCTACTGCAGTGTCCCAATTGGACCACCATGTCCATCTGCCACTGCAATGCACACAACAAGAGTAAATACTGGAAGGAACAGCGAGACTGCGCCTTGGCCGGGGTGCTGACCATTTTCAACCTGGATCTCACGGAGATAGACGCAGAGCTTCGAGAAGGAGGTAGGCAGCATGTTCTGACACCTGCCATGGGGGATAGGGTCATGGTTTCTTCAACCAGAATCTGTAGAAAGCTGCATAAGAAAATGAGAAGGCAGCAGACCTCAAATCATCAGTTTTTATACTTTAATCTAACATGAACTTTGACGTATTTGTAGTAACAATGTCTTAATTTGTATTTGTAAATCCAAACTGAGCAGCCTGGCAAGTAATTGCAGAATCTTTAGAAGGGCAGAGCCTAGGTTGGGATATCCCAGTCTTGGCTTCTTAAAGACTTTGGCAAGGCATTCTTGTGCCGGTCCAGCCGTGTCACCGCGACCAAATCTCTGCTGGCGTTTTTGCCGCAGGTAACCTCGCCGCAGGGATTTTCCGCTGCTGGCGACGTCGCCGCTAAGTTTTCACTAACCTTAGCCCGTTAGCCCGTACCCTAAAAAACCCCAATACTGGCGTTGCCCTCTACCCTAAAAACCTTAACCCCTTCTTGTAGAAGCGGCTGATGGCAGCGGTTGCTGCGGCAAGATGCCAGTGGGGACTCGGTCAGAGCGAGATGGAGCGACCAAATGTCGCCATATTTATTTAGCAATCTGGTACATTACTGCTGAGCACCGTGACATTGTTGAATGTCATCATATATTTTCTAACTCTTACTATGGACGGGGCTTTTAGGTAACTGCGCTTCAGGCTGACACGGTAATGCTGTTCTGTCTGCCTTAGGAAACCAGTTGCAGAAATTAATTGGCGAACTGTCTGTGGAATACGCCCAGTTTCTGAAAGGACACATGGTCAATCGTGAGACAATTTACAACTGCACGTGTATCTGCCACCGGAAAAAGATAACTGGGAAATGCAATATATGTCCCATGCATCACACGCTCGTCCACATTCACAGGTAATGTATGATGTTCTATAACTTTTTATATCTCTGATGAGAAGACTCCTGACCGCCTCAGAATTGCCCAAACCACCTGCCTTCCCAGTATGAATATGGGTTTTAGGTCTGGACCTAGTGGAGTAGATTTTTTGAAGCTCAAGTCTGTAAATGGATACTAGTAGCATGGAGACAGGGAGGGTGAGATGCATGCAGCACTTCCCCTGAAGCTAACTACTTGCCACTGCTGCAGACGTGATACTAAACTTAATGGTCAGCCTCCATATTGGCAGTACTTGTATATTGGAATGCTGTTAGACACGCGGGTAACCTTTCCAACGCACTTTGATCCATTGTAATCTGCCTGTGTGCTGCTTGCCTGAAGGGTGCCCTCCCTTTCCTCTGCAGTTATTCTGCATTGTTCGCAATGACAACCGAATATTTAAATAAGGCGGAGAAGGAAAGTCCCAAGGCTGCTGCTGTGATGATGCTGGGTGCAGCCAAAGAACTGGTCAGTCATAAGGTGCCTCCCAAGTGAGTATGAGCTTTGGCTACCTGCTGCCCTATGCTGGCACGACCAGCTTTCAGTCCCACTGATTTTGATTCTATGCCTTTGAATACCCCCCTTTAATCATGTGATCACCATACTGTTTGCTTCTCCCCTGTGAGACCGGCCGTACGGACCAGAGCACCAGAAATACACTGCAGGCTTCTGCTCCGGAGGTACATGCACACGCACCTCTGAAGACTAATTGTAAATCTCTTTGGAATATAATGTGCTCTTTAAATACAGATCTGATACGTGGTCTCTTACAACTTACCATCACTAGTTCTTTGAGTGTGGGGGAAATTAGGCAGATGGTTGTGGCCCAGTAAGTCTCGTTTTATATCCAGATCCACGTCACCGCTATATTCTTCTCACAACTTGTTCTGTGAGCTGTAATCCAGCAGATTTCCTGTGATACATCCACAACCTGCACTTATGCTGTGATCTAGGGCACCATTGTGAAGATTCCCAAAACGTTTCGTAATGACCTTCTTTGTCCCATAGTCATGACTTTGGGGTCTGAGTTTTTTTTTCTGAGCTATTGAAAGGTTTTTTTTTTTCTTTTTAGTGCTTTTGCATTGAGCGACCCATCTGCAAACTTGAAGGACTCCACAGCCCTTTTAATGGCCAGGTATGTCTGAAACGGCTATTGCGTATGTCACAATATGCAGAGTAGAAAGTGTACCGGTCTATTTATCAATGGTTCCTAGCTGCAAAACTGGGGCATTAATACGGCACCAGATTTATCAAAGGAAGAAATCCCTTTGTTTGTATCCTAAATCTGGTGCCGTTTTACAGCTGGGACTTCACTTTTTCTCTACAAGAATGCTTTGTAACTGGGGCATCAAATGATGACCAATCCCATATAAATTTGATTAGGGCACATAATTTTTCTGGGAACCCTCATTTTTCAGCCCTTCAGTGGAAATTCTACAGGACAAAATTATCTCAAAATTAGCCTTAAAATATTCTCTATAACTGAAAATTAAGGGTGCAGTTTCCTACTTGGGTCGAAATATTTATTATTAGGCCCCCCCTCCCTTCTGCCCCTCTTTGTCTGTCTTGTATGTCCTTACCCCCCCCTTTTTTCTTTTTTTTTTTACTTTTCCTTTCTACCTTTTTTTAGCATAGTATAAATATTAAACAGTATAAGTAGATGCATCAATATCGGCAGAAAACAATGTTGAATCAATGTTTAATTATAGGCAGTTGATATTATAACAGGATCATAAGCAAGTACTCAAGAATGACCTGTATTGTCATCTTATTCTATATTACTGATACAGTCATCCCTTATTCTATCTGTATATTTCTGCTGTTTATATTGTTGGATATCTGCTATTTGTACTGTGTGAAAAACTAATGCAACATATTTAAAAAAAAAAAACAGCAGAGACTTTGCTGGCCCCCCGTGTTTGTTTTGGGGGCTTAAATAACCACTTTGCTGCTAAGGGTTCTCTGGAATGCGTTGCAGGATCTGGCTGCGAAGAGATTGACATTGGTTTCGGTCCCTTATCTTTGTTTCCTTCGGTGCAGGATAATCGCCAGTGTACAGAGGATGATGGTTTTATCCAATTTCCCTAAGACCATCTATGAAAAATTTGTAGTGTTCTTCCAGTCGCTCCCGCTGCCTCCTCACTGTTACGCTCTCACAAATAGGTAAGAATTGTTTTAATAGTCTGCTATAAGTGGGACTCTAGTTGCTTAATATTTAAAGCCGCAGTGTGACTGTTTCTGAAGTCCTGAATATAACCGCACACAGGCACAAAGGGGTCTTTCTGTACACAGTGCTTTAAGGAGCTAAACTAATAGAGTACCACTTAGATTGTAAGCTCTTCAGAACAGGTACTCCTAATCTACTTTTATGTTGAAGCTCTTATTCCTAATGTCATGTGTATTACTGCTGTAAAGCGCTGTGCACATGGATACATACTATTTCACTAAAAGGGGCACCTGTGGTTTTGAGAGCTGACGAGGTGTGGTCACAAGACATTAATTTAAGATTGTAAAAACCCTCCTGGCCTCTCATTTACCCTGGATATTTTTAGTTTTAAAATGTTGCATAAGAATACTTTCATCCTAGGAGTGCCAGAACTAGAAGGCCCGACCCATTTCCGGAAAGGAATAATTGACATGGCAATTTATTCCCCAAACAGTCTAAATGTCTTCCGATGGGATAATTTATTTTTGACGTCCGTCTTAGCGGGTCAGAACGTGACCGGGCAGCGTACAATCAAAGGCAAGAAAGAATTCCTGTGGGAGTCGTTACCTGTGGCGCAGGCCAGGGTGCAGAGGCTGGAGGAAGGCACGAGGTGAGCTCGCACCTGTCATTTGTGGAGTAGCATAGTAAATGTGGCCCTGCGTCCGTACTAACAGATGCCTTTCTGTGTGGCGTGGTTAAAGCTGCACTTCAAAACAATATCCTACGTGTTTTTTTTTTTTTTTAAAAATCAGTTCTGTGCTAGGAGAAAATACTCCAAAAAAAAAAAGCAACCATTTACAAGGTCAGTGCCCCTTCTGAAACAGGTTCTGGCACACCCCTTTTTGAGTCCCTCTCCTCTGCATATTTGGTCCTCTTCTGCTGCACTGACTGCCATTTAGTGAACCCCCGAGCCGAATCTTCACCAATCGATCGGCAACTTGGCTAATTACTTATCATTGTGTGGATTGGATTGATGCACATATTGAATAAAAATAAATATTTTTTTTAATTTTTTTTAAATGGCAGCTTGAACTGCTGCTTTAAATGTCCCTTTACAGCCTATTTGAATGAATGTGCTATAAGATGTGTTGCGCAATGGAATGGGTCTTATGGCGTAACGGCGCCTAATAAATCTGATCCATCCACTAGCACGGTGTCTTCCAGTATGGAAGGCATTTTATGGAGTTGTACTTCTTGGTAAATATGACCCTGAATGCTATAGGCACTGCTGATCCAAAGCTACATCGCACATAAATCTACAAGCCCGCCCGTTAGCTGAGCTAATATAAGAACTCTGATGCCTTTTGCGCACTGGCTCCTATCCGCCTTGGATGGATGAAGCTACGATCTAGATGTATTTAAGATGCAGTGTTCAGGTTTTTAATCACGTCCCTTATGACGCATAATTTTCAGCAGAGCGCAAGATGTTTGGGAGTGAAGATAAATGTCACAACAGTTTTAAAACGTGGACTTATGTATGTTCAGAAATAGGTTTTTAAGCCCTGTTATTTAAAATTCTGTTTGATATTCAACCTCCTTTTTAAAACACTTAGGGACGGCAAATCAGAGCCCTGTTTCTGGTCTAACCTTTTTTTTATATTGTGTTCTGCAATAACATCATGTAATGTCCTTGTGCTGTTTAGTTACAGGCAGCTGGTGCGTTACCTGAATGCTGTGAGATGCTCTGATGGGACTGGGTAAGAGTTACATTCCTACTGGCAACGCTCTGATCTGTCCCAAATAATGCTATATCGATTTTTAACCCTTTGCTAATTTTGGTAATCTATGCATTTTTTTGTGTGTGTAGCTTGGCACGTTTACGAGAAAAGACTCCTTTTTACATGTGCAAGTATGGAGACTTCGGTAACGCTGCCCTGCTGCTGCTGAAGGGCCTGTCCTGCAGTATAGCCTATCGTCTCACACCTTCCCAGTTTGAGTTGTACCTCACCATGTTCCGGACTGGCAGCTACCCACCGGGGAATGATCTTGCTGATAAGGGCCTCTGGATCCCTTACGAAGGTCAGTGCCTGAGTATGTTATGATCTTGTCATTCTTATAGCATCCAAGTTTAAATCCATTTACAGTTTACACAGGCATTTGTGTAAAATATAGTCCCAAATGTATAGATGTGAGCGGGAAGCTATATTCAGTCTTATTTCGTCAGCATTTTGCCGTGGAATTGCATGGAATGTTTCTTTGAATATCATTGGCGTGTCCTGCTCATTGTGGCACCGTTTTGTGAACATGCACATTTTATTTTCCTTAGGTCCTGCAATGAAGAAGGGTTTTTTAGTACGTTATGCAATCAGAATTCTTTATTGCAATAGTATACTGGCTCAAGAGGTAAGTGTTGGCCTAGGACTGCTACTGCCATCTACATGTCTCACATTTTAACCGTGTGCGTAACTGTTACCTACGCCCATATTCCCATATTATCTCTAAGGCCGAGCTCATACACTCCGCTTGCTTGCGAGAGTGCGAGCTCTTACCGTGCTGCGCTGTAGCACAAGCGATCTGTGCTTATACTGTTGGTGATGGGGTGGCGGGAGCACGGCTATGACGTCACGGAGATGGTTCGCCGGGATTGCCCGAACCGCTCACGTAATGTGGCCGCCGCTTGAAAAGATACATTTGCTTGTCTTTTCAAAACGCGAGTGCCCTCAAGGGATCCTGCATTTTGTGCTTGGCGTGCGCAAGCACCATCGCACACAGCATAAGCTCAGCCTAAATGTCTGTGAAATATCTGTAAATTGAATGCATAACCTCTGTTCATTTAATGCAGGTGGGTGCTCAACTCCAGTCCCCAAGCGCCCCCCCCCCCCCCAACAGGTCAGATATTCAGGATATCCTGGCTTCAGCACATGTGGCTCTCAGTCCCTGCTTCAGCGCAGGTTGCTGAATCGGGCTCAGTCTTTGGGCCTCTCATTGAGCCATCTGTGCTGAAGCTGGGATAGCCTGAAAACCTGACCTGTTGGGGGGGCTAGAAGATTGTAGTTGTAGTTGTAGTGTAACCATCTATTGTCATCATAACTCTGCCCAGGACATACTTGAAAACGAGAGTGCATTAGTTCCTGGTAGAACATTTTATAAAGCGACAGTTCATAAAAGGAAGAGGTCGTTTGGATAAACCGACATTTCCAGCCATGGCAGCTGCTCTGACTTGGAGAAATGAAACTAAATGAATAGACGTTGCAGAGCTGATGTTAAAATGTCATGTACCTGTACCTCGCCGCAGACCTGTTACATGAGCTGTAACTTCAGCAACGTGGATTGTGTAATGTTGGTTTAAAGCTAAAGTTCCCCCCCAACTAACCTCCCCCTTTTTACAGAATTAGAACCAGGAGGACACCCCTAGCCAAGCCACGTTCTTTTTAATTTGGGAACCCCTCCGGTCCCAGGGTACTTACCAGGGAAGTTACCACTATGGCGTCTTAGGCTTTAAAGAGTGTTTAAAAGGCAGTCCAATGGTAAGCTGCACCCCGATGATAAGGCGGCTTCCTATTGGGCAGAGATTTGGCAGCCGTTATGCCTTCTCTGAAGGGAAGATTTAAACCCAGTAACTTCACCGGTAAATCTCTGTAGAACTGGAGGGTACCCAGAGCTGAAATTTGTGCTATTCATGTCTAGGGGACCACCTGCTTCTCATTCTGGGCAGGGGGAGAGAATCGGCAGTAAAAGAGATGGGTGGGTTGCTTTTTCAACTTGTAACTCCCTGGCATGTTTTCAGATGAATGTTAAGTTGTATTTTACAGACCTATTTGCCATCACATTGTAAACACTGCGGTGGAGTTGTTTAGTAGTAGGAAGGGTTATTGAAACCATGCTAGCGTGTTTTGTTCCATTTTCAGCCGAAATGTTGGAGCTCTTTGATCAGAACCTGGAACATAAATGATACTTTGACAGAGGAAGGGCAAGTGTGTCCTTTACTTCTGCCTCAACCAAATCCACATTTCCAACTGGTACGTTACAGGAACTTTGCATGGGTAGCATTGTGTGTGTTTTGTTAAATGGGAATATGATGCTGGGTTCCTTTTTCATCCCACGATTTCTGATGCGGGGTTGGATGTTGGGACCAAAATGACTGGAAGGGCCACCCTGAGAAAATAAATGCAGGAACTTGAGTAGTCAAAGGTGCCTTTGAAAATGGGCAGAAGTGGGATTACAAGGGCACCCAACTTCTAACCACTTCTAGGTGTCTCCTGGCAATGACAATTACAATAGAAACTCACTCAGCTGACACTGTGCATGGGAATGGAGGGGCTTGTTATAAAGCCCGGGTCTCTCTGAGAACTCGTATTGATGCTTTTGTCACATTTCACTATTTTTTTTTTTTTTTTTCTGTACCCGAAATGTGTAAGTTTTTCAGGGCCATGAATTCCTTGTGTTCCTTTCATAGTGCACTGCACACTAACCGTGCTGTGTAAGAGTCAACAGTCTTATTTCTGCCTTCTTTAGACAGTGTTGAACTTGTCTTGCACTATCCTGGATGAGCTGCGCAGGCAGGCGCACGCTGTTTTGCCTGATCCATTTATTAAGGTACGTCGTTTTATTTTGCCCTGTGCATGTTGCTCCAATATCTTTGTTAGCACTGCCTGCTAATAGTTAATAGGGCAGTTAAGTTTTTGGATGTTACAAGTTGTGATGTTGTTTTTTAATGGACGAACTCGTGTTCTTCCTAGGAGTTGCAGTGAAGGAGTTTGGAGACCTTGCAGGTCTCCTCTTAGTTTGTAACTAGTGTCTCCTGCTTCTACCCTTTATTGTAGTTTCCTAACGCCTCTGAACTGATCCTCATCGTGCAAGCGGTTGTCCAACTAATGATGAACACTGTGGCTCCTTTGCGCTCCACTGTAGAGCTTGTGTTGGCCTTTGGGGTAAGATTTCACCATGAATGAGATTGCATACCGGTCTGGTAAGGGTTATCTTTTCATTTGAAATAATCGCATAAATGAAGGGGGGAAATGCAAAGTAAAACACCAACAGCCGTGGTCATCAATAGGACAAAGCCCCAGTGTCACGGGAGACCAGGTATTTACACCTTTTAAACCGGGATCATAACATTGAGCAAAACAAGGAGGTAAAATAAATTGTGATTTATTCCTTGGAAACAGACGTGCACATTATTCCTTGGAAACAGACGTGCACACAATGGATTACAATATACAATGGAAAACACACTTACTGGGGGTCTGGGTGAAAAAACTAGCCTTTCCTAGCTTTTACAGTCCATAAAACAATGTCTTTTTTGGTTACCGGGGTTTAGCCCGAAAAAGTCCTGGTACTCAATTCAGCATGAGTTACCAGACACCACCGCTGTATCTCTTCCGGAGCTGCCAAAACCCCTTGACCGGGAGCAAGTACCAAACGTCCTGTTAATCTTCTCGGCGTGTAGTTCCAGCCGTGACCGCTACGTCCTCTTTTCAGAACTTGGCCCCGAAAAGACGGGCGTAGAAAATGTCTTGCCTTGAAATTTCCGAAGCCGGCTCGCGTATATTCCTCCAAGAGCATCTTTTGGTGATTTTGAATTTGCCGCTGCTGTCTTGGCGATTTAGAATCTGCGTTCCGGATTGGCTGCTGGCTTTCTTATAGTTATTTCAGTCCCATTCATGAAATACTACAGCCAATCCGAGCGTGGGAGAATTCCTACCAGCCAATCAGAGCATTGCGAGTCTACTGAAGCCGGGCAAGGATGGATTCGAAATCTGACGGGGGCATGTGCCAACTTGGCTCCTCTGCCGCCTGAGTTCAAAGCCACCCGTGGAGTTGGGCATCTCAAGGTCTGGGCTGGCGAATGGTAGTCCGATGACTTCCATTCATGCCAGGACAAGGGTACTTGAGTCTAACTCCTCCGCCCAAATGGCTTTAACACCTTGGCAATCTCTGTGGCTTTCAAGGCCAGGACCCGAGCAGACTCGGTGGCACCAGGCTTGGTAGCCCCAGGGTGTCTTGGAACTGCGGACTCTGAAATCCCCAGCTCATATACAGTGCATAAATATATATACCATTATACACAACGTCAGAAATAAAAATATTTCACAATTTTGTCCAAGTCCTTCTTAGCTTTGACAGAAAAGACGCGCACGTTCAGTTTCAGCGCTCCTAGACCTTCCTATAAGAAATTGTGTAAAAAGTATACAGTAATCGAATAACGCTTAGGTTCAATCCCAGAGTTACTTTTCTTAAAACACATAGGAAGTTGGACTTGGGCATAAAATCAGCTTGCAACCTTATCGATTTGTTGAAGCACCCCAGAACCTCTATACTTGTTTCTGGTGATTGGGCATATACTGGGGGACTCCCATTAACCTAGGGACCCCTGACTGTACCCGGGATACACATATCCCTATGCCCCCATTTACCTTTCTGGTCTGTGCTGAAGCAGGGAAACCTGGCAGTGAGTTGCACAAATGCTTTCCAGGGAGGATTTTGCCCGGAGGTCTGTGTCTACATGTCCCCGAGAATCTGACCCGATTCCCGGACACAATTTTGGGGTGGCCAGCAACTCTGGACCCCTTCTACTTAGACACAATCCGACAACACTTTCACCGCAAAACCCACCCTGAAACTGAGAGCCTGAGAATCTCCACTGGTTAGCACTCCTGGAAAGGTAAAATACACATACAGTCTTTTTTAGAGTATAATGCATGTGCCATGACTGGGTTCAAGAGCTGACGCTTTAATCTCCCCAATATGGCTCAGAGGTAACCAGCCGGGCATAAGACCTTTATTTATGTCCTGGTTACCACCTCACCGTCACACCCTGTAAAGGGCCTTCAACTGGTATACGTTTGTACGTATTTATTTATGTTTTGAGGGTGCAGTATACTGTACATTTCTTTTGGTTGGGTTGCTGATGTGATTTAAGCCTTGTGTATGTTTTACATATGTGCAAGGTTTACGATGACCTGTTTTATAAAATACTGTTAAGTTTTAAGTAAAAGCAGCAGCCGTCAAATGATACATCCTAACAAATACAGGCAAATCTATTTGCTATGCCACATAACAAATCACATTCGTAATGCCAAATTCTGTGTTTTCACACCATGTACCTCCATACAGCTTGTAACTTGCTGACCGTGACTGGGGCAGTCTCTGCTTCGGTGCTGACCGTGACTGGGGCAGTCTCTGCTTCGGTGCTGACCGTGACTGGGGCAGTCTCTGCTTCGGTGCTGACCGTGACTGGGGCAGTCTCTGCTTCGGTGCTGACCGTGACTGGGGCAGTCTCTGCTTCGTTGCTGACCGTGACTGGGGCAGTCTCTGCTTCGGTGCTGACCGTGACTGGGGCAGTCTCTGCTTCGGTGCTGACCGTGACTGGGGCAGTCTCTGCTTCGGTGCTGACCGTGACTGGGGCAGTCTCTGCTTCGGTGCTGACCGTGACTGGGGCAGTCTCTGCTTCGGTGCTGACCGTGACTGGGGCAGTCTCTGCTTCGTTGCTGACCGTGACTGGGGCAGTCTCTGCTTCGGTGCTGACCGTGACTGGGGCAGTCTCTGCTTCGGTGCTGACCGTGACTGGGGCAGTCTCTGCTTCGGTGCTGACCGTGACTGGGGCAGTCTCTGCTTCGGTGCTGACCGTGACTGGGGCAGTCTCTGCTTCGGTGCTGACCGGGACTGGGGCAGTCTCTGCTTCGGTGCTGACCGGGACTGGGGCAGTCTCTGCTTCGGTGCTGACCGTGACTGGGGCAGTCTCTGCTTCGTTGCTGACCGTGACTGGGGCAGTCTCTGCTTCGGTGCTGACCGTGACTGGGGCAGTCTCTGCTTCGGTGCTGACCGTGACTGGGGCAGTCTCTGCTTCGGTGCTGACCGTGACTGGGGCAGTCTCTGCTTCGGTGCTGACCGTGACTGGGGCAGTCTCTGCTTCGTTGCTGACCGTGACTGGGGCAGTCTCTGCTTCGGTGCTGACCGTGACTGGGGCAGTCTCTGCTTCGGTGCTGACCGTGACTGGGGCAGTCTCTGCTTCGGTGCTGACCGTGACTGGGGCAGTCTCTGCTTCGGTGCTGACCGTGACTGGGGCAGTCTCTGCTTCGGTGCTGACCGGGACTGGGGCAGTCTCTGCTTCGGTGCTGACCGGCCTTGAGGGCGGCAGTGTTTTGCGTTCTAAAATTAATTAATTTCCATTTGGTATCTGACGACTAATGTATGCTCGTGTCTCGATCAGTTCACGTCTCCTTTCTGAGGCATCTTAGAAATGTTAAACGCCCAACTTGCGAGAAAACATTCTATAAGTTAATTGTGCCACTTCTTTTCCCTTAAACAAATATAACCACCCTTGATGCAAAACAAACAGCGCACTGAGGATCAATGGGGTAAAAAAAAAAAAAGATAATATATGTTATATGTCAATAATGGAATATATAACACTCACATAAAAAGAGGTGGATCGAAACGATCCTAGTATCCGCATGTCCACAGAGGGTCGGGCTCCGTTATCTTGTAGTCCAGCCGAAAAGATTGTGTTCAGTAACTAGATCCAAATTTCTGTCGGCCGAATACTACCGAATACAATCTTTTCGCCTGGACTACTCTCTTTAAGAACTGAGGACTTTCAGGTCGCGGGGTTTCTGGATAACAGAGCCTGACCCTCTGTGGACATGCGGATGCTAGGATCATTTTGATCCACCTCTTTGTTTGTAAGTGTTACAAGTTCCATTATTGACATATAACATATATTGTGTTATACTAACTGAGTTTTGTTATTTCTCCCTTTGCGCCCCATTTTTGTTTTTTGCGTGTCCTGGATTTGCCCCGCTGATCATGGGAGTAGCCAGGAGGATCACTTCAACTCAGAAAAGACTAAGGGAAGAAAAAGGGACGGCGCGCACTGTATTTCTTTGGTGTAAAAAAAAAAAAGATGTATTGTAAGAAACATCACTTTTGTCAATAAGACGTAAGTGCAAACAATAAAAAACATAGAGGGACAACTTAAAATAAATAAATAAAATACAGTATAGAAAACATAAAGGCAAAGTCGCTGCTAATATCCAATGAATGGAACTTACAAATGTAAACAAGCAGTCTTGCGGTTGGACATTGTATCGTGCCGGCTGAGGTGGAGAGTCTCCGGATACTGATCAAGATGGAAATGCACGGATGAGAGCAACCAGGCTCTGACTGCTGGCACGTAGGCGTAACCTTTGCATAACCAACGCATTTCGCACGGTTGTGCTTCGTTATGGAGTCACTTCCAAAGGTCTCGCCTGCTGGTTATAAACTACTGACATCCAATCAGAAAGGGTCCTGGTCCCACCAATCGCCTATCACTTAAATGTAGGAAGTGATTGGCTGCACATCATAAGGACCATAGAGTGCATAATAATACATATAAATACATACACATACAGTAGGGATGGACCTAAATTGCCATAAGTTCATTGATGACCATACTAATGGAACAATGATTCTTAAATGTGTATGATTGAGAACTACTATTCTATTGATACTTTTAATTCTGTGCATGTTAACGAGTGGATGTTATTAATTTTTATCGCTCTGTTTATTTTTGCACTTGTCTTGTTTACTAAAGTGATGTTTCTTATAATTTATCCTTTTTCACCCCATTGATGCTCAGTGCGCTGTTTTTGTCGCTTTCATTTGTTGTGAGATTGTTGGAGTACTCCTAACCAACGGTTGCAAGGGAAGCAATCTCCTGTTAGCCAACCGTGGGAAGCTTGGGCGCGGTTTTCAACACTTTCTGCATCCTTGATACAAACTAGCTTTTTAAGCGTTGTTGCGAGTATTGAAAAAAAAAAAAAAGCACACGTCACAAGGGCAACCAAAAAGGGCTTTGCCAGTGCAAGTTCTTGTTCGTGCTCCGTGACCTCAGTAGGAAGTAGCTAGTGGAAGTCGGACAAGTTTCATCTTAAATACGAACAGGGGGCTGATATTGGTAAATGAAGCATCAGTCGCCATTGCTTCATTTTGACAGCAGGCTGCTCTGCACATTTCAAGAGCATTCATTAATTCCCTTTATAGCTGGCAGTGCAATAGGGTTAACATTTGGTGTAGAGAGAGAATGGACCAGTCTGCACGTGTGATAATGGTCAATGGCTTTACCCCCTCCTGTGTCTTTTATCCTAGAAGAATGTTTGGGCCCTGTCCCTTCTGTTGGACGGGATCGCTCCCATGGAAAACCTGTTGTTCAGCTTTATAACCAACCTCAACAAGGAGCTGCATGATGAGGAGCAACATGTCGTGGCCGAGTATGTTTCACCGCACCTCATTGTCTCCACCATCCTTAAATAAAACGGGTTGAGCTGCAGAAAGACAAAACCATTCCACTTCTTTAAAGTAATGTTTTTACCGCTCCCCGCTTTACCCCCCCCCCCCCCCCACCCCCAATATGGGACCTGTTGCACTTTGTATTCATGATGGGCGACAATCAGCTTGGTTACTCTGTCACACTCGCTCATACATCAAGACCCAAACAAGCCGAAGGAAGTCTGGGAATATAAGCATTCTTGTGTGGCAGTGTAATATTGTATCAGATGCAGAACTATATCTCCCAGCGTGCTAATAGAGACTGAAAAAATGGCCAACCCCACTCTACCGTTTATCATGTTTCTTGCTCCCACTCTTAACAGGTGGATTAAGCATGGCTCCTGCTATGTGTCGCAGCTTGTTTCCCTGTTTGTATCTCAGAGGAGTGAGCTGGCTCGGTCTGTTGGCTTTCATATCCTTGATATGATCATACAAAACATAACCAGGTAAGTATAGGCAGTGTCTACACGGCCTGCATTCAACTTGTTTCATGGCCATTTTGGCGTTAAAAGGATGCATGCAGAGACCTTTTCATCCTCCTCTTTAGCAACCATACATGGTGCTTTGAGCCATATATATGAAACTGGGCTAAACTATATTGCACTTTACAGACCATTCAGTAGAAAGGACTGTTGGGTGTCTTACGGCTTACCACTTGGTAAATACGGCAGAGCAGGAGTATAACCACACGCATATGTCCCGTATCAAATGTTACAGGCCATGATTTATTCTGTGTTCTGGACATTTTTGGGGGGCTGGTAAACGTTGTTTTTTTTTGTGTGTGTGTGTTCTGCAAATTAAAAGGCTTCAAAGGGGAAACTGTAACTAAAAGTACTGGCTATTTAGTCTTCCTGTGTTTGTCAAACTGTTTTGAGTTGCACCTTTAAATAAAGGGAGAGCAGATCTCTAATTTCCCTAATATCCAGACTGCTGTGCACAGGTAAATCTACAAATCGTACCTAGTGGATAAGCGTCTGACCGTCGCACAGCAGATCTCTAACCGTTTGTGCTTTTTGTATTCCTCCCTCCCCCAGGTTTTCCTGGACTCCTTATGTTGCTACTTACTTGAAAAGCAGGGTAAGTGAATCTTGAACTCCCCCTCCAGTGATTTGCATGTCTGTATGTGGAAGGCAAGGTGAATGTCACACTCCGTGTCCACATGTATTGTCCGGCTAGAGATTCCATGCACCCCAGTGCATGTTTCTCTCATACTTTTGGATAGAAATGTCTGTATATTGTATTTCTTCTTTCTGCAGTGGCTATGAACCCTTGTAGTTGTAATGGTCGTTTAGCAAATTAATATTCTGTTTACCTAATCTGTACTTTTACTTTTGAGCGTCTTGAACAACTCTTCTCCTCCCCCTCCCCTCTACCCCCCCCCCCCCCCTCTCTCTTTGTCTCTCTGCAGATACTCAAGGATTTCCAATTCACCAACCCTTTAGAGCTACAAACATTACAGAGTAAAATCGGAAGGTTGGCTGCAAAATCCTAATGTCCTCCATGGTGGCAGGCCCACATGGCAAGGATACACATAGAGAGACTGCTTAAACTGAACAGTGTTGTGATCAGACATGCACTTTGCAAGGCGAAGAACTTTCATTCATCTGGGAGAAATTCAAGGACTTTAACAGATGCTTTGTTTATATCCATGATACTTCGAGGACCCACACATATTTTTGTCCGCTTGAAATCCATCTTTTAAGCTGCTGTGGAGACACCCCCCTCTCCCCATACAGGGGGCAGAAATTCTGTTTTAATTTTGAGTGATTCCGGTTTTACAGTTCTACACTTGTTTCAAAATTCCTTACTGCAGAATAGCGAGCTGCAGCCGACCCAGCTCCCGACGCGCCGGCAGGGTTCAGCGCTGATGACACCGTTGCAATCTGACACGTTTTGCTGAAGAAGGGACTGTTGTGCATCTGTATTTTAACATGAGTGATGCACCAAAGCTGCTCGGTATCGTGACTGCAGGGCACTAATTAACTCTTTTGTTGCCAAAATGTTTTTTTTTAATGGATTAGTCCACAATTGTAATACATGGGTTAAACGATCATTAAAGTATGCCGGTGTTGAATTATTTTCAACCATTTCAATCCATCTGAGCAGAACTGTATAATGTATTAAACTCAGGAATACATATTTTTTTTTTTTTTTTAAATTTGTACCTTTTTGTGCGATTTTGTTTGAGGTGCCCAGGATTATTGTTGCGTTTTTCTGAAACCGTAGCACAAATTAAAAGTTTGTGGCAAGAACAAAGGATAATTCAGGCACTCTACATACATGGATCCCAAGTGAAGCAGCAGCCCATTGCTCAGTATTATTTTATAGGGCTAACCTGTACGTCCCTCGCCTTGATAAAAAGCTGCCATATGTAGCCGAAATGTTGGTTTCTTTTTTGGCTCATTAAACTGTATTGTTTGGGGCGGGGAGATTGCGCTGCCATTTCTCTTTCATTATAAGTTTATGTAGTAACCCAGGGTTGGTCAACTCCAGTCCTCGAAACCCCCCCCCCCCCCCCCACAACAGGTCAGGTTTTCAGGATATCCCAGCTTCAGCACAGGTGGCTCAGTCTTTGACTGAGCCTCGGAGCCACCTGTGCTGAAGCAGGAACTGATTGAGCAACCTGACCTGTTGGGGGGCCTTGAGTACTGGAGTTGACCACTCCTTTAGTAAGCCACCAGTACAGAAGGACTCTCCTTGTCTTAGGAGCGTTGCTTACCCATTCCGTCTGGAGTGGTTTGTTCTTATTGTAAACCTCAGTACGAATTAGAGGGGAAATGTTTTATTTTGTGTTTCAGTGTTGATCCTCTTTTCGCTGAGTGCAATACCGCCAGTGCCTACGGCATATAATTATAACTTCCCTCCAACTCGTGCACTGCGCAGCGCTATGTTACACATGTGTGAGATATTGCACTGGGATGTGCTGCAGAAGCAAATTAACCTATTGAAAGCCAGCACTTAAAGCATTAACCCTGCGTATTCCGTCTAAAAATTGGTTTACGTAGAATTTCTAACTAATGTCCTTTTTCTGCAGTTTACGGTTTTGGACAGGAGGGGGAAAAACTGCAGTATGTTTGCCGGTCTCATTAAAAATGACCATCTTTAATTCACTTTTAACTCCTTGCCATGTTTGTGTAACCTTTCCAATAGGTCTGCATGTCTGCACAAGCAAGGTAGACGAGATCTCATTTTCCCTCTGTTTGGGTCTTCTCTACATCCATGTGTAAGACTTAAATAATTGTTACCGTGAAACAAGTGTTGAAACCCCGCACAGGAGCTGTGATTACTTTGACCTGGGTTCCATCTACAATTCATCTTCTTGAACAGGACCTGGTGCTTTTATGGATTTAAGCAAAGTGATTGGTTATTCCCTTTGCATTTTTCATTGCACATTAAAAGGATGAATTGGTTCTCTAACAAATGGAGGCCAATTTTCTCTGCTCCTGTCGGAGATTTTGCCTTTATGTACAGAGAAGAAAAGTACACAACTCCATGGCATCTGTGTGTTTACATCTTTGCTCAAAGACTTTTTCCCCTTAAAAATTTTTTTTTAAATATATATTTATGTGCAAATATTTTCCTAGAAGTTCTGTCAAATATATACATTGTCCTTTAGAAGTATAAATAAAGTTGTATTCTATATAATCTTGCCGCCCGTTTTATATAAACTACATTTAATCCTTGGGGAAGAGTGCAGGGCCTCTGCACCCGCTGTGCCCCCCCCCCCCCCCCTGCCGTTTGAGCACCCCTGCTTTAAGGGACTCTGAAATACATGCCTTTTGATCCTAATCTGCATTTGCCCTCTGTTTTTGTTGTGGTTATGTAGAATAGTGGCGTTTTGGGCAATCCAGGAAACTAAGAGCTTTTTATTAGGTAATAAAGTGTGTTTATCACCATTCACCGGGTGTCCCCAACTTAAGTGTTTAGGAGAGGGGCGGGCACCAACCAATGCATGCACACCATACATTTACCGGGGGGGGGGGGGGTCTGCAGTGCCGCTCTGGTCCCACTCATGGATGCGCAAGTTGGGCCCTGACCGGCACGCAGCAGCTGTCGGTGGCACTGCTTTGGGGACACCCCCCCCCCCCCCGAAGGTATTGCGATTTAAGGGAAACGTTGAGGCATTATGGAATGCAGAGGCATAATATATGGCCTGGGTTCTAATCCATTTAATTGTTATTGGGTAGAGAAGGGTTGTTTTTTTGTTGGTTAACAGATGCTTGAGATGGAAGTCTCATGGCTGCCCAAGGACTTCTGCTCGAATAACACGCTCCCTATCAACTTAGTGACGGTTAATTATTGCAGTTTTGTTCATTTATTCTCTGGGAGTGACCTTGTTTCCACGGGACCCCCAATTAAATAAGCCACTTTAACAAGTCCTGTTTCTTTTATACCATCCTTGCAAATATAAAAGAAACAACTGGTTGAGGAGTAAAACAGATTAACCATGGTACAAAATATTTTTTAGAAGAACCTTTATAATTTCAGTTTTCTGAGATATATATCTGTGTGTATATATAGATATATAGATATAAAAATTAAGACGTGAATGAGCACACAGTAGACAGGTCTGCAACCCTGCCTTTCACCATTATCACCCAGCATACAGTGCTTCCACTGCATCAAGGGATTCTGGGAAATGACATGTAAATGAGCACTCAGTGCCACCTTTTGCTTCAAAACCTTATTACATGGTCCCTATAAGCTTATGCTTGCTGCATTGCACAGCTTTTGATCACAGCCTGGGTTAAGATGCATAGCCAGTAAACCCATCCACAGACAGCTGTTTCGAGCTTAATGGGTCTCCTCAGTGTGGGGTTGGTTATACTGGCTTTGCAATTTGAAGGTTGGGATAGGTTTCACAACACTTTAAGTTATGGTGGGTAAAAAAAAAAAGAGAGAGAGAGAACGAGAGAGAGAGAGAATCAACTTATATTGACAATACAGTGACATCAATTTAGTTAAATACAAGTAGCAGATACACTTGTATGTAGGTTCATGTTCATTAAACAAGAAATACTGTATTCCTCGATTCTAAGGTGCCATAGATTTTAAGACGTACTATTGATTTAATGACACTTTGTGGAGAGAAAAAACCCCCACCACAATATGATTAATTCACTGATTAAGCACCATGGGTGCTGCCGCAGGGATATCTTTAAAAAAAAAAACTGAAATTAGAGGTCCTGAGAGAAGGGAGTTTGGAATCAATTCTTTACTTACAATGTCCATCTTTGTCTTTAAAGTCCCATGTCAATGTACTGAATGCTATAGCTCAAACTGTCATAGATTAATCCAGTGCAGTTGGTGCTGTGTCTGTGCTTCAGGAAAAGGAAACTCCCAACCCAGGTGAAAACAGAATATACAAAGAGGAAAAACTAAACATCTCGAAGTACTAATGGGTCACAAATCCCCGGGATTGGGCAAAAGATCAGTGTAATGGATTGAGCTGTGCAAAACTCCCAAGTTCCTTTGCAAAATGTTATGCGCTTTACCCCAAAATTTAATTACATGTGAAATGTTTAGCCAAGTCTCAAAGGGCCAATAAGGTTGCCAAATAAGTAAGTATTCATCTAAATACTGTCACCAGATATTGATTAAAACATGGTGCTTGACTTTAAGGGAAGGACTGCTGAAGAAAGAATTACCTATACAGACCTAGCTAGAATTAAAGTCCCTGCTGCCGAATAAAGCTAAAGAAATTCTCCAGCAGCGACCCCTTGATTCTAGGCTACGGCCCCAGTCCTCTCTGCTGCACGCGCGCGGAGACTACAGCCGCAATCAGCTGTCTATAGGGGGCGGGGCTACGATAAGGCACATCTACTCTGCCATTGGCTGCGCGCCAACCACGTGACTGCGTTGCGGCACAGGTAGACAAAATTCTTGTCTTCCCTGCTAGGTACACGTCACAGCGCTTTGCGCGCCCACACACAGCCGCTGGGGCCTGCCCCATAGAGGGCTGTGCTGTGGTGTGTGGCACGCACCACCGGGGACTCGGCCTAAGACGCATCCCAATTTCAGACATGTTAAAATGGGAAAAAAGGTGTGTCTTAGAATCGAGGAAATACTGTAGTTGTTTTTCCTTCATAGCTCGTAAATGTGTTAAACTGTTGTAATGTAATCTCAAACACTAAAATTACTATGTTTGAGTTCAAAGTATTCAAAATGTTCTTCTGCGCGCCCGAATGCGAAAATGCCACTGTCTGCATAATTGATAACGAACTAATCCAGCTGCTCCCACTCCTGAACGATATGCTCTTTTCTGAATTTGTGTTTTCACTACTCTTGGCGTCCGTTAATTTTTCAGGAACATTTTATGTAAGCGTTTGCTCTCTTGAGCACGTCTCTTTGCTAAACACCATTTTGTAACTATGCACTTCATGAGGTCATCATACCATCACCAATTCCAAAGAATATTTATTAGATTATCAAATATTTCTTAAATTCATAATGTTCTGTGACCGACCTACAATTGCTAAAGTTTTCATGAGAATGGAGTGATTTTTCTGCAAGATATGACAAAATAAAAGGGGTTGTGTGTCTCTCCCACGCTCTCCCTCTCTCTCCCACTCTCTCCCTCTCTCCCATGATCTTCCAGGTTGCAAGCTCCTTGATATTGCTCTAACATTTTATTTTCTTCACCGTTGTGATGTCACAGTTTTGTTTGCGTTGGAATCCATTCTTTTTCCTGTCTCCGGTTAATACCCAGCATGCATCTCTCCATACAGAGTTGCCTGATGCTTTTGAATGATCATCATATTTAAGGTCCAAGTTTCACATCCATACGTGAGCACGGGCAGGATACACTAGTCTAACACTTTTCTTTTGAGGCACTGTGGGAGGTTCTCTTGCAAAGATTGTCTTGGTTCTTCTAAAACCGCTCCATCCGGTCTTCGTTCTCCTATTACTTTTCAGTTGAAATGTTCCCAGCCATTGATACTTGCTGGCTAAGGTAGATCTGGACATTGAGTTCTAGTTCTGTTGGTCTTTGCAGATGTGACACTTTTGTTGAACATCATTTTGGTCTTGCTGAAATTCATATGGAGGCCCGCATTCTTAGGGCTGTTCTATAGAGGGCGCGCTTGCTGCGCCGTGTGCGCGTGGCAGTTATAGTTGGCTGTGGTTAGTCAGCCTTCCTATAATAGGACCGCGTGTGCACAGCAGTGAGCATGGAGCCGGCCAACAGGGGAGAAGACAGGGAAAATAAAGATTTCGCACCGCTACTGCCGCTGAAATGTATGTATAACTAGCTGATATACCCGGCGTTGCCTGGGATGTAATTTTGGGGGGGCGGGCGACAGGGTTGGGCTTCCCCCCCCCTTGACAGCTA
This sequence comes from Ascaphus truei, assembly GCF_040206685.1. Classification (NCBI taxonomy): domain Eukaryota; kingdom Metazoa; phylum Chordata; class Amphibia; order Anura; family Ascaphidae; genus Ascaphus; species Ascaphus truei. Next base: position 39,515,807 of record NC_134493.1, on the reverse strand, counting down.
GGTAGTTGACTGAGTGTGTGGGTGACTGAGTGGGTGTGTGAGTAGGTGGGTGTGTGAGTGGGTGGGTGACACTTGCCTGAGTGGGTGGGTGACTCTTGACTGAGTGGGTGGGTGGCACTTGACTGAGTGGGTGGGTGGGTCGGTGACTGGGTGACTTTCTGGGTCGGTGATTGGGTGACTTTTTCTGGGTCGGTGACTGGGTTCGGTGACTGGGTTGGGTGGGTCGGTGAGTGGGTTTTGGTCGGTCAGTGAGTGAGTGAGTGGGTCGGTGAGTGAGTGGGTCGGTCGGTGAGTGGGTCGGTCGGTCGGTGAGTGGGTCGTTGACTGACTGAATGGGTGGGTGGTTTTGGGTGACTGACTGGGTGGATGACGGAATGAGTGGGTGACTGACTGGGTGGATAGGTGACTGACTGGGTGGGTGGGTGACTGATTGTGGGTGAGTAGGTTGACTGAGTGACTGGGTGAGTGACTTGGTGGGTGAGTGAATGACTGGGTGGGTGAGTGAGTGACTGGGTGGGTGAGTGAGTGAGTGACTGGGTGAGTGAGTGACTGGGTGGGGGAGTGAGTGTGTTTTGGTCGGTCGGTGAGTGGGTCGGTGGGTGGGTGGGGTCGGTGAGTGGGTGACTGACTGGGTGAGTAGGTTGACTGAGTGAGTGGGTGACTGAGTGAGTGGGTGACTGGGTGGGTGAGTGGGTGGGTGAGTGACTGGGTGGGTGAGTGACTGGGTGGGTGAGTGAGTGACTGGGTGGGTGAGTGAGTGACTGGGTGAGTAAGTGACTGGGTGGGTGAGTGACTGGGTGTGTGGGTGGGTGACTGAATGAGTGAGTGACTGGGTGGGTGAGTGAGTGACTGGGTGGGTGAGTGAGTGACTGGGTGGGTGAGTGACTGGGTGGGTGAGTGAGGGACTGGGTGGGTGAGTGACTGGGTGGGTGAGTGAGGGACTGGGTGGGTGAGTGAGTGACTGGGTGAGTGGGTGGGTGAGTGACTGGGTGGGTGAGTGAGTGACTGGGTGGGTGTGTGGGTGACTGGGTGTGTGGGTGGGTGGTTGACTTTGACTGGGTGACAGTGGGTGGGTGGGAGACGGTGGGTGACTTACCTTGACCGGGTGGTGGTTCCTGGTGGCAGATGGTTCCCCTCCTGGCACTGATATCCCAGTGGCATCTGGCTGGGCCAGGAGGTGGGCAAGAGTGGCAGGCTGGGACAGGAGACACGCGCCGCGCTTCCCCTCCGTTCCTCGTTGGGAGCGAGGGGGGAGGAGCCTGTATTTTGCGGCTGAGGCAGGAGGGCCGCGCCGCGTTTCCCCTCCGTCCGGGAGCCGGTGCAGGTCGGCGCACGTGAGGGTGAGTGCAGGAGGTCTGCGCCCCGCTTCCCCTCCGTACGGGAGCCGGTGCAGGGCGGCGCACGTGAATGTGATGGTGCGGCTGGGGATGTTGCGGAGCATCTGGGTTTGGGTGAGGCGGGGGAGTGGTATTTGTGCCTGAGAGTGACGGCCACCAGGAGGGGGGAAAGTGATGGTCCGGCTGAGGGGGGAGAGTGACGGGCACCGGGAGAGAGGGGTGTGTGTGTGTGTGTGTGTGTGTGTGTGTGTGTGTGTGTGTGTGTGTGTGTGTGTGGTGTTGGTCAGAGGCGCACGTGGTCACGGTGTGAGGAGAGTGTGCGTGTGTGTCTTTTCTCCCTGCCTGGCTCCTCCCTGCCTGGCTCCTCCCTGCCTGGCCCGCAGGCTAATGAGCTGTCCAGCAGACATACACACACAAACATTATTTGAGACTTATATATATATATATATATATAGATGTGTGTGTATATATGTGTATGTATGTACAATGTTAATAAATAATTTATTCTTACCAACGTATTTATTTATTATAAACGTATTTATAACACACAATCTACACACACACACACACAGTACCTCACTGTGTTGCTCACAGCATACACAAAAAGTGTGCGGCACGTGGCCAAAATGTAATCTGCAAATTGCAGTTAACTCAAGACTTTGATTTTGATTCTTTTTTCTTCCCAATGCAAAGTCTTGAACGATTCTTCAAGTGTCTCTGCAAAAAGCTTCGGTAACATGGTGTCTCCCTCGCTGATCCTTCTCTTGCTTGTATTTTCATGTAATCTAATGATTGATGTGGCCTTCTCGCAAATGTTCCTTGTAATATCAATGTCCGTGTCAACACGCTCGCCTTCACGCATTTAAATTCGCCGAGCTGCACACGAAATCAAATACGTTCTCGTAATCTACAAATCCTAAAATGAGTGGTAGATCGTATTTATTACTTCAAGAAATCACGTGTTGTACGACTCGCATGTGGTCCATTGTGTTTCCACTGTGCAATCTGGCTGGTTCGATGGACTGGGCAACGTTTGGTGTCTGTTGCAGCTGATTAATGACTATCTTTGTAAGATTGGAAGAAGTTCTTGATGTCTTCTGTGTCTCCTTTCTTGTGAATGAGAACCATGGCATTGCTGCATTGCTTGGGAATTTTCTTGTTTGCTTCACACAAGAAAAACCCGCACAGCTTATGCTAACCACAGTGAGGTGCTGACTGGATGGAGACTGATTGTATCATATGGGAGAAAAAGGAACCCAGTCTTCCAGCACTCAATCACAACAAATGTAGAATTGTAAATTGGTTATTAATAAAGTATTTAAAATGTACAATTCTACATTTGTTGTGATTGAGTGCTGGAAGACTGGGTTCCTTTTTCTCCCATATGATAGAATTTTCTTGTTTTTAAGCAGCATGTAAAGCGTATTTTACAAGGATTCTCTCTCCAGCTTCTTTCAACATTTTAGATGTAATTTCATGTTCCCCGGGGTCTAACCCATTCATCGTGGACTTTATTGCATTTGCTGCTTCTTCGTCTTCTTTAAGCTTGTCTTATCTTCGATAGTCTTCCCCGTATCAGAGTAAAATGCTCTTACATCTTCGGTTATACGCTTGTAGATAGGCTTGACCTCGTATTATATTCTTGCGTCTCAGGATTGCTTTATATCTTGATGTTTCCTCAGTAACTGGTTTTTGTCTCATCTGATATTTTCTTATCCTGTTTTTTTTTTGTTGGCGGTTTCTCCATTTTTATTTATTTATTTTCTTGCGTGTACAACTACAATCTTATGAATAACTTATTAATTGGCATAGTATCCCCATGCATTTCGAGCAAACTGAAGTGATTATTTTTTTTAAGCTCTAGATGAAATGATCTGCTATTTTTGAGGTTAATTATTCTTGTCATCTTTTTTTTAATCAGTTATGAACCTGTAGAGAGACATTGATGTAAAGAAAGGAATAAACATCTGTAATGTTAGTGCATTGGACTTGGCACCAATCCCTTTAAGAGCAGAATAATGGGTTTAAGCACTACGGCGATTTTTGAGCAAAGAAAGTGTTTAGACGCATTGTAACATTGACCCCGCCTTAAACTTGGCGGAGGAGAAAGTGACGCGCAGAATTTGTTAGTTTTATTACAACCTGTGTCATGTAACACCTCCCTAACTCCCTATTACCACGCTGTAAATCGCAGGATCACGCGCATAGGGCAAAAATTTGAGAAAAGACATTTGCATCAAGACGCAGAGACTCTCGCCCTCATCCACACTCACTTTGGTTGTTTGCTGTTGTACCAGAGGTCCTAGATAAGTGTGTTCATCTTTTTTTTGGTTAAGGAAACCTATAATTAGATTGTGAAATTCTGAGGAACCCCCAACCCTCTCTAACAGCGCGCCTGAGATCAGATGCATTGTAAGGAACCCCAACCCTCTCTAATAGTGCGTCTCAGATCAGATGCATTGTAAGGAACCCCAACCCTCTCTAATAGTGCGTCTCAGATCAGATGCATTGTAAGGAACCCCAACCCTCTCTAATAGCGCGTCTCAGATCAGATGCATTGTAAGGAACCCCAACCCTCTCTAATAGCGCGTCTGAGATCAGATGCATTGTAAGGAACCCCAACCCTCTCTAATAGTGCGTCTGAGATCAGATGCATTGTAAGGAACCCCAACCCTCTCTAATAGCGCGTCTCAGATCAGATGCATTGTAAGGAACCCCAACCCTCTCTAATAGCGCGTCTGAGATCAGATGCATTGTAAGGAACCCCAACCCTCTCTAATAGCGCATCTCAGATCAGATGCATTGTAAGGAACCCCAACCCTCTCTAATAGCGCGTCTGAGATCAGATGCATTGTAAGGAACCCCAACCCTCTGTAATAGCGCGTCTCAGATCAGATGCATTGTAAGGAACCCCAACCCTCTCTAATAGCATTGTAAGTCCTTCTGTATTTGGTACCATTTTTCAAATCTTAATATATAAAATTGAATTTTGTATGGTTAGTGCTAGATGTGGTGAATCTGATTGGTCCTCAGCCTCTGGCCAATCAGATTGGTGGCTCTATGACGTCACCCAACTGGCACTCTCTTCTCCTCACCCGCAGCTCAACTTCCCCCTCGGCCTCACCCAACTGACACACACACACTCTTCTTCACCCAGCTCACCTCCCCGCCGGCTCCCCCCCCCCCCAGCTCACCTCCCACCAGGGAATCCACCAGGCTCCCCCGAGCCCCGGCCAGCGGCAGCATGCGGGAAGTGTCGCCGCCGACACAGCTCCGTGCGCGGGGGGGGAGAGGGGGAACCGCCGCTGCCTCCAGCCGCCTCTCCCCCACCACACCGTTTCTCAGCAGCGCCTCACCTCCCCACCCGCTGCCGACACAGCTCCGCGCGGGGGAGGGGGAACCACCGCCGCCGACGACACCCGCCTCTGCCCCACCACCCCCCACCCTCTCTCAGCAGTGCCTCACCTCCTCCCCACCCGCTGCCGACACAGATGCGGGGGGGGGGGGGGAGAGGGGGAAGGACAACACCAATGCAGCCGCCTCTGAGCCCACCCCCTCCCACCCCCCCTCTCAGCAGCACCTCACCTGTCCACTCGCCGCTGACACTAGAGCGCCACCGCCAGTCAGCAGGGGGGGGGGGGAGGGAGCCAGGAGAGAGGGGGGGGGAGAGGGAGTCAGGAAAAGAGGGGTGGGGAAGGAGTCAGGAGAGAAGGAGGGGAAGCCCACACATAAATACATACTGACTGAGTGACACACACTGACTGACTGACACACACGACTGACTGACACTGACTGACTGACTGACACACACTGACTGACTGACTGACACACACTGACTGACTGACTGACACACACACACTGACTGACTGACACACACACACTGACTGACTGACTGACACACACTGACTGACTGACACACTCACTGACTGACTGACACACACACTGACTTACTGACAGACACACACACACTGACTGACTGACACACACTGACTGACTGACTGACACACACTGACTGACTGACACACACTGACTGACTGACACACACTGACTGACTGACACACACTGACTGACTGACACACACTGACTGACTGACACACACACTCACTGACACACACACTGACTGACACACACACTGACTGACACACACACTCACTGACTGACACACACACTCACTCACTGACTGACTGACACACTCACTGACTGACTGACACACACCCCCCCTCAGTCAGCTCAGCTGCCAAACACATGGGGGACACGGAGCTGAAAACAGGGGTGTGGGGGGGAACGGAGCTGTGAACGGGGGGGAGGAGGGGGGAAACAAAGCATTGAATGGGGGGGGGGGGAATCGGAGCTGTGAACAGTGGGGGGAGGGGGGCGCAGCTCTGAACAGCTGTGAAGAGGGGGGGAAGGGAGTTGAGAGGGAGGATGGGGGAGCCAGAACATTACATCACGGGCAACGCCGGGTATATCAGCTAGTGACAAGTAAATTGCAGGGAATTCCCTGTTGAAAAACACTGTCCTAGATGCTAACCAATATATACAACTTCTGGATTGCAATTCATTGGAGGGTCCAACAGTTAAGGGATTAACTGGTTCCACGACCCTCTGTTCTTTCCTAGATTTGACAGATGTCCCTTATTCATTACTAAATGGGAAGGATTTCCTAATCATAATCTACTTATGATATGAAGCAGAGGTGACACCAGACTGTGTGGATGTAATATATTCATGGTGTAATTATCATTGAAAGCTCGCTGAAAGGAATCAGCCAAAGGCATCCGGCCGAAAAAGTGTTAAAAAAAAAAAAATTATAATAATAATTTAGGAGATTCCTTGATCTGGAGGATAAATGATCTGAAACGTAAAATGATTTTGTGTGTGTGTGTGTGTGTGTGTGTGTGTGGTGTGTGGTGTGTGGTGTGTGGTGTGTGGTGTGTGGTGTGTGGTGTGTGTGTGTGTGATTAGAACGGCCTGAAGGTGCTCTCCTCCTTTTTATTTATTTTTCTATTCCATGCAAAGATTTGGGGTTTTCCATTCATTATATACAATGTTTTCCTGGAATCTTCCAGGTTCCCGTCCCCTTTTAAAAACCCACCGTTTTTGTTTTGCCTCCGTTCCATAAACCTGTGCTCTGCGCACTGACTCCTCCCTTTCTTTTATCAGTGATCCACAGGTAAGTGCTTGCAAGAGGCAGCACAGGTACAGGAGAACAAGGTATCAAAGCAGAAACAAGGAGAAGCGTGTCCGTGGCCAGAAGAGCTTACAGTCTGCCAGCGGTGATCTACTCCAGCCCCCCAACAGCTCAGGTTTTCAGGATATCCCTGCTTCAGCACAGGTGGCTCAATCAGATCCAGCTTTAGCACAGGTGACTCAATCAGAGGCTCAGTCGAAGTGGGTGGGGGGGCAGGCAGAGGAAGGGCTTGAGGACCGGAATTGAGCAGCCCTGGTCTAAGTGACCCATGAATAATTTGTTACAATGCCCTTTGTAGTGAGGATTTTGTCAGCCTAGAGCAGGGCTACGGGAAACCTTTTTTTTCCTGGCGTGCAAATTAATGGGTACTGTCCTACTGCCCCCCCCTCCCTCCCCCACATCCTATTTAAATTAATAGCAAAACCTAAACAACGCTGAAAGTGAACAAGTATAATAAAAACCTTAAAATATTCTAAACATTTTTTTTTGTTGAGATGAAAAACCTTGAAATCCTAATGAAAAAAAAAATTCTGAATTTAAAATGTCTCGATGCGATTTCTGAGCTTGAATTCCAGTTACCGGTTTCTCGAAAATTAGGATTGGTTTCCGAGGGGGGATAACACAAGCAGACTGTCCACATGTGTCCGTCTGCCCATACAGATCTGTACTATACAAAACGTCTGCTCACAGAACATGGGAAATCACTTCAATGTCATTAATTAAATTGATTGGATGTATGTTTTTAATTGTTAAAGACGTTATTAAAATTGTGTTCATTTTCAACATTCATGTTAATCATAAGTTCCCCTGTTCTGTTTTTAATGTTAAGGATTTCACGTGGTTTCTTTCCTTAATCGATATTTCAGTCGATGTCTTCCTTGCTCCTACATCGGGTCCCGTTCCACAAGACGACGCGGGGCATGTGTCGCCCGCCCCCGATCTAAAGCTTTGCATTCGTTTTCATAAGTGCTGTTTATGCAAAATAAGGCAATCTGCCATTTGGCTTAAATCAGCATAACGTAACATTAACTCTTTGGGATATTACACCCTCTGCACACGAGTCCGGCAGCGGGAAGATAAAGCAGGGAGATATACAAAGTAGATGGTCGAAAAGAGACATATGTCTATAGTTGCTGCATCTAACAGTGAATCCGGGCTCTAGATCTATAAGCCGGGATATCGTACCCCGGTCAGGAGTCAACTACCGTTCAACTCAAAGGCGGTTAGCGCTGGATCTGGAAGCTACACGCGGCATAGTAAACCTGCCCCTATTTTCCATGGTGAGACTGGAACGTTGGACAGCGCACCGTGAAAATGCAGGAACAGTTTTGCAGAATATTCACATTTCATGCGGGGGGATACATCACACACTGACCCGCCTGTGAGTGAGTTGGGTAGAGAAAATCCCCTATTAGAAACACTACACCGTGTGCATTGCACTATGTATCTGCCCTGCAGTCCAGTCCTGTCCCGTCTCTTCATGATTCGATCTTGTTTCCAAACCAGGGGTGGGCAACTCCAGTCTTCAAGGGCCACCAACAGGTCAGGTTTTCAGGATGTCCCTGCTTCAGCAGAGGCGGCTCAATCAGAGGCACAGTCTTCGATTGAGCCACCTATGCTGAAGCAGGAATATCCTGAAAACCTGACCTGTCGGTGGCCCTTGAGGACTGGAGTTGCCCACCCCTGGTCTAAACTGAGAAGGAAACAGGAGAGCCTGTGAGATTTAACCCGCCCTGTTCACACCCATTACAACTTGCTTACATCCACCTGCACTCCAGTGATACTTTGTGTATATTGAGGTAATTAACCGCCTCCCGGGCAAAACATTACTAATTCAGGGCGGCAGACCTGGCCCGCTGCTGGGGAAGAAGGAAAAATCCTTTTGTTATAGATGGAAAAGAAAAAAAAAAAACCTTTGTTTTAACGTTTGCCCGTCAGCTGCTCTATTCTAAACACACACACACAGCTGCCTCTCGGCGTTGGGTTATTCCTCGGGGACACAATTAGGCTAGAATCCCTCAGAAAGGTAGCTATGGTACCCAAACATTGCGTGTCATTATCATCGGCCACTAATAAACCGGTACAAATACACCGGATAACTAATGCGTTTCCCAGCGCTATCTGAGGTCATCTCTGCCTTGTGTGTGTGTGTGTGTGTGTGTGTGTGTGTGTGTTTTCTTCAGCAGAACCCGCTTGTAAATGCACAGAGCATTGGAAGTGATCAGGAGAAGCTAGAGACAGTCGCCAGCAAAACCTCATCCCTGGGCCAGCTGTATCTCTGGCTCTAAACCCATCCCCTGGAAAAGAAAGAAAAGGACATCACGCTTATTATCCTGGCCTGGATTCCCTGTACATTAATAGATTACATTCCGGATTTGAGGCAGATTTAGCTGGATTTCATTCTGGTAAAAGGCCACTCTGACTCGCTGGGCTCCTGAACACGTCCTTTCCCCTTTCTGACCGGGATCTAGTCCTTTTCCCAAGTGAATTCGCCCAGTCTCAACAAAGAGGTAAGGAGTCTTCCTTTTTTTTAAAAAAAACCCCCCATTTTTTTAACCCCTTTGCTGCTGGTCTTGGTACTTCTAGCAACAAAGGGGTTAATATATTTTGTTGCTGATGCGTGTGCGCACAGCTGTTTTTTTTGGTTAGGTGATGTGAAGGGTATTTGCGATATAAACATAAAACTGTAAAAAGTTGGCAGATAAACTGCATTCTGTAACTAGGTGAGACAGAGAGAACGCTTCAGCGCAGAAAACGGCATTACGGGGTTATAGGTACAGCGTGGGGTCATGGAATCCCTCACCAGAAGAGCTTACAATCTATGCAATGAGAGCACTTTTCTAGTGATTTCCCTCGTGTGGCTCTGTTTGTTCTATATATATATATATATATATATATTTTTGTGTTATATATATATATATATATAACACAAAAATAACCTGCACCGACCTAAAGTGAGAAGTGCTAAAGCCAGTTAAATGCAGTGTAAATGGTAACCACTACTGGCGGTGCTGGGGATGAATATGATATGAAAACCAACACAGAAAAAATAATCTGGTACACAGCGCTTCAGAGCAGTAACACACGTGACATCATAATATAACACATAACGGGAATAAGCCTTTTATTCTTCCAGTGTGGCCACTCAAACCTGCATCTTTGGACATGAACGAATAAGTGGACATTTGATCTGATTTCTGCTCCGATCCTTTGTTGAAGGCAATCAGAGGGAGATCACCCTTAGTCATAGCACAAGTCAGCCCAGTAGCAGAATACACAGGACTGCAGCAAAAGCCCGGGGCACCGCGGGATCCTGAGGGTGTCGCCTCATACTTTCCAATGTGTGCGCCTTGCAGCGTGGAACACTGCGGCGTCTTGTGTGTACATCTGTCTGTCTGCAGTTACGAGCGATTCCTGTTAATAGGGGGCAGGATTTCTCTGCTTGTGCAGGGAGGAGCCGGGACTCTCAGGCTGGCGATGGTAAGGGGTGGGAGACCCTTTCTGGCAGCAAAAGTGTCAAAGCGGCTCAAACTCCTCGATTTACTCCATTTCGACATCAGATGAATTAACCCGGTGGGTCTGTGTGTGCAGGCTCAGGGAAGTTTGCTTTGATGCACTGCAGCATTTTCTGGGCTCGGGTAGTGTCGTGCGTTCACTTGTTCTACAGCCTCAGACATTGAGGCACCAAAACAAATGGGAGAGAAATGGATTCATCCATTGACAATGCGCGTGATATATAACTCCCCCCTAACTCCTCTTATTGCCCCCCTCACGCAGGCATTTAAAGGCGTAAGGTAGTGGCCAGTGAAAAGGTGCCCCCCCCCTTATTCTGAATGGTTTGAATGGAGCAAGAGGAACACACTGTCACAGCTTCATTAGCAGGGGCGAGTCATTTGACATCTTCATGTAGTAGGCGCTGTGTCAACTGAGCTGGATACACATTGATCAAAGCCAGGGAAATACATTCTTAAGTGATGGTGTTAGTAATTGACCCCTATACAGGCAGTCCTCGGTTATCCAACGGAATCCGGTCTGGATGTAGCGTCGGATAGTGAAACCGTTGTAAAGTGAGTCCCATGTTAATCAGTGGCGGTGAGCGCTGGATAACGCATTCCGGCGTCGCAAAACGGCCCTCAGGTTGCATTGTGAAGCGTTGGATATGCCATTCGTTGTAACGTGAAACGTTGGATAGCGAGGACTACCTGTAATCTAACCCTCTGCGTGGCAAAGAGTACGTCTGCTACTCCTGATTTTCCAATTAACTGAGAAGACGGCTTGGTTGTGTCTCGGCTCTCAGGAGACGAGTGTCAGTTTCCCTCGGGCTGTGTTGATGCGCATTAGGTTGTTTTTTGGCTAATTAGATGCAGCAGGAGACGGGTGAGCCGCGAGCTGCGTCTTCCCACTTTCTGCTTTTGCTGCAGAGACTTTGAGATGTCAGGGTCTGATTTCTCTGCCTCTGAAGGGAATCTGGTCTTGGGGTCTTTGCTACAGAGGGAACCAGAGATTAAATCACTTTATTATTATTTTACAAAGTAATTCTATTCTCACTTTTTCTTTTATTCACATGCACCATGGTCAATTGTCCCAAACAGTGATGTTAATGCTTTTGCTGACAGACAGGTCTCCACCACATTGCAGAGCGATATAATAACACGCAGAGCGATATAATAACACGATATAATAACACGCAGAGCGATATAATAACACGCAGAGCGATGTAATAACACGCAGAGCGATATAATAACACACAGAGCGATATAATAACACGCAGAGCGATGTAATAACACGCAGAGCGATATAATAACACGCAGCGCATTAATATGAAGTAGAACAATATAATCTCGTGAATAGCAATATAATGATTTAGAATGATGTAATAATAGGCAGAGCAATATAATAACATGCAGAGTGATCTAACAGCATGCAGATCGATATAATAATATGTAGAACAATGTAATCTCGTGAATAGCAATATAATGATTTAGAATGATGTAATAATAGGAAGAGCAATATAATAACATGCAGAGCATTAATATAACACGTAGAACAATATAATTACATGCAAAGCAATATCATGACTTAGAATAATGTAATTACAGGCAGAACATTCTAATAACATGTAGAAGAACACTGTAATGACACGCAGAGCATAATAATAACATGTAGAACACTGTAATAACACGCAGAGCATTATAATAACATGTAGAACACTGTAATAACACGCAGAGCATTATAATAACATGTAGAACACTGTAATAACACGCAGAGCATAATAATAACATGTAGAACACTGTAATGACACGCAGAGCATAATAATAACATGTAGAACAATGCAATAACTCACAGAGCATTATAATAACATGTAGAACAATGTAATAACATACAGCGCATAATAATAACATGTAGAACACTGAAATGACACGCAGAGCATTATAATAACATGTAGAACAATGTAATAACATACAGAGCATAATAATATGTAGAACAATGTAATAACACGCAGAGCATTAAAATAACATGTAGAACACTGAAATGACACGCAGAGCATTATAATAACATGTAGAACATTGTAATAACATGCAGAGCATAATAATAACATGTAGAACATTGTAATAACACGCAGAGCATTATAATAACATGTAGAACACTGTAATAACACGCAGAGCATTATAATAACATGTAGAACACTGTAATAACATACAGAGCATAATAATAACATGTAGAACAATGTAATAACACGCAGAGCATTATAATAACATGTAGAACACTGTAATAACACGCAGAGCATTATAATAACATGTAGAACACTGTAATAACACGCAGAGCATTATAATAACATGTAGAACACTGTAATAACATGCAGAGCATAATAATAACACGTAGAACACTGTAATGACACGCAGAGCATAATAACAACATGTAGAACACTGAAATGACACGCAGAGCATTATAATAACATGTAGAACACTGTAATAACATACAGAGCATTATAATAACATGAAGAACAATGTAATAACACGCAGAGCATTATAATAACATGTAGAACACTGTAATAACACGCAGAGCATAATAATATGTAGAACACTAATAACACGCAGAGCATAATAATAACATGTAGAACAATGTAATAACACGCAGAGCATTATAATAACATGTAGAACACTGTAATAACATGCAGAGCATAATAATAACATGTAGAACACTGTAATGACACGCAGAGCATTATAATAACATGTAGAACACTGTAATAACATGCAGAGCATAATAATAACATGTAGAACAATGTAATAACACGCAGAGCATTATAATAACATGTAGAACACTGTAATAACATGCAGAGCATAATAATAACATGTAGAACAATGTAATAACATGTAGAACACTGTAATAACATGCAGAGCATAATAATAACATGTAGAACAATGTAATAACACGCAGAGCATTATAATAACATGTAGAACACTGTAATAACACGCAGAGCATAATAATAACACGTAGAACACTGTAATAAGAAGCAGAACAATAATATAACACGTAGCGCAGGGATATTGACCTGGCGCCCGGCGTGGGGCCTGGCTGTGGCCCTCGAACGCTCTGCTCCTGATAATTTCATACCAGTTGCTCAGGCAGCTACAGTAAGTGCAATTATTCCCACTCACTTGTAAACTGAGGTAATAGAAATATATCTGATACAGATGTTATAAATGCTAAATAATATATACTCATTCCAGGTCTGTGAATGTTTGTAACATGACATTACAGGAAGCTGTGGCCCTTCTACTCCGAAATGTTTCCTCATCTGACCCCTGTGGAGAACTGGTGAAGAGCACTAATGTAGAGCATTAAAGTAACATGCAGAGCAATAATATAACATGCAGAGCAATATAATTATACGCAGAGCCTTATAATAATGCGCAGAGCGGTGTAATAACATGCAGATGTATAACACGCAGAGAGATAATAACATGCAGATGTATAACACGCAGAGAGATAATAACATGCAGATGTATAACACGCAGAGCGGTGTATTGTATTGTATGTCTTCATTTATATACAGCGCCAAAAGTGTACTCAGCGCTTCACATAGAATACAGTACAGGGAATTATAATTATACAATAAGTGCAGCAAAATCAGACAATAGGAAAAGAAATCCCTGCCCCAAAGAGCTTACAATCTAAGAGGTTTAATGGGAAACTTACAGAGATAGTAGTTGAGGGAGTAAGTGCTGTAGATGGCAGTGCTTGGTCACAATGGGTGGTAGGAGTGACTGAGTGTGGGACAATAGCCATGAGTGCAGGCTATTGGGATACTTGATTTGTGGGGTGAGATTTAATGCTGGTCAGTATTAAATGAAAAGGTTAACACCATTTACAGGGGAAGAGATGGCAGGGTGACATGAGTGAGATCAGATGTGTATGTCTGGCTTCAGGCTATGGGGAGATCCCCAGCAGTGGGAAGGAGTAGATATAGGGTGTGAATAGAGGATTTGTGTGGGTGTTTTTTATTGCGGGGTTTAGAAGTTGTTGGGAGAGAGGTGTATAAATAATGGTGCAGTGGGGAGTGGGGATGTTGGAGAGAACAGAGACATTCACAAAGGAGTGAGAAAACAGTAAACAGAAAAAGCAGTAGGGAGGGCATAGTGAGATGCAGGAGGAGAGACTTCCCAGGTAATGGAGGATAAAAGTGTACAAATAATCACAGATGTTAAAAGTGAATGTCTCACAGTGGCAAAGTTGTAATGCAGAGTCCAGATCTTCCTCCAATCTTCACCTCCAATTTCAACTCCAAAATTAACTCTTGTAGACACTTTAGATGTGACTCTTTTGATGTTACACAGCCATAGTGTAATAACATGCAGATGAATAACACGCAGAGAGATAATAACATGCAGATGTATAACACGCAGAGCGGTGTAATAATACGCAGAGCGGTGTAATAACACGTAGAGCGGTGTAATAACACGCAGATGTATAACACGCAGAGCGGTGTAATAACATGTAGATGTATAACATGCAGAGAGATAATAACATGCAGATGTATAATACGCAGAGCGGTGTAATAACACGCAGATGTATAACACACAGAGCAGTGTAATAACACGCAGATGTATAACACGCAGAGCGGTGTAATAACACGCAGATGTATAACACGCAGAGCAGTGTAATAACACGCAGATGTATAACACGCAGAGCGGTGTAATAACACGCAGATGTATAACACGCAGAGCAGTGTAATAACACGCAGATGTATAACACGCAGAGCGGTGTAATAACATGTAGATGTATAACATGCAGAGAGATAATAACACGCAGATGTATAATACGCAGAGCGGTGTAATAACACGCAGATGTATAACACGCAGAGCGGTGTAATAACACGCAGATGTATAACACGCAGAGCGGTGTAATAACACGCAGATGTATAACACGCAGAGCGGTGTAATAACACGCAGATGTATAACACGCAGAGCGGTGTAATAACACGCAGAGCAGTGTAATAACACGCAGATGTATAACACGCAGAGCGGTGTAATAACATGTAGATGTATAACACGCAGAGCGGTGTAATAACACGCAGATGTATAACACGCAGAGCGGTGTAATAACACGCAGAGCAGTGTAATAACACGCAGATGTATAACACGCAGAGCGGTGTAATAACATGTAGATGTATAACACGCAGAGCGGTGTAATAACACGCAGATGTATAACACGCAGAGCGGTGTAATAACACGCAGATGTATAACACGCAGAGCGGTGTAATAACATGTAGATGTATAACACGCAGAGCGGTGTAATAACACGCAGATGTATAACACGCAGAGCGGTGTAATAACACGCAGATGTATAACACGCAGAGCGGTGTAATAACACGCAGAGCAGTGTAATAACACGCAGATGTATAACACGCAGAGCGGTGTAATAACATGTAGATGTATAACACGCAGAGCGGTGTAATAACACGCAGATGTATAACACGCAGAGCGGTGTAATAACACGCAAATGTATAACACGCAGAGCGGTGTAATAAATGTAGATGTATAACACGCAGAGCGGTGTAATAACACGCAGATGTATAACACACAGAGCAGTGTAATAACACGCAGATGTATAACACGCAGAGCGGTGTAATAACACGCAGAGCGGTGTAATAACACGCAGATGTATAACACACAGAGCAGTGTAATAACACGCAGATGTATAACACCCAGAGCGGTGTAATAAATGTAGATGTATAACACGCAGAGCGGTGTAATAACACGCAGATGTATAACACGCAGAGCGGTGTAATAACACGCAGATGTATAACACGCAGAGCGGTGTAATAACACGCAGATGTATAACACGCAGAGCGGTGTAATAACACGCAAATGTATAACACGCAGAGCGGTGTAATAACACACAGATGTATAACACGCAGAGCGGTGTAATAACACGCAGATGTATAACACGCAGAGCGGTGTAATAACACGCAGAGCGGTGTAATAACACGCAGAGCGGTGTAATAACACGCAGATGTATAACACGCAGAGCGGTGTAATAACACGCAAATGTATAACACGCAGAGCGGTGTAATAACACGCAGAGCAGTGTAATAACACGCAGATGTATAACACGCAGAGCGGTGTAATAACACGCAGAGCAGTGTAATAACACGCAGATGTATAACACGCAGAGCGGTGTAATAACACGCAGATGTATAACACGCAGAGCGGTGTAATAACACGCAAATGTATAACACGCAGAGCGGTGTAATAACACGCAAATGTATAACACGCAGAGCGGTGTAATAAATGTAGATGTATAACACGCAGAGCGGTGTAATAACACGCAGATGTATAACACGCAGAGCGGTGTAATAACACGCAGAGCAGTGTAATAACACGCAGATGTATAACACGCAGAGCGGTGTAATAAATGTAGATGTATAACACGCAGAGCGGTGTAATAACACGCAGATGTATAACACGCAGAGCGGTGTAATAACACGCAGAGCGGTGTAATAACACGCAGATGTATAACACAGAGCGGTGTAATAACACACAGATGTATAACACGCAGAGCGGTGTAATAACACGCAGATGTATAACACGCAGAGCAGTGTAATAACATGTAGAGCGGTGTAATAACACGCAGAGCGGTGTAATAACATGTACAGCGATATCATGTTTTATTTGGCCCTTTTGTGGTTATAAAATAGGTCCCATTAATGTCCAAGTAATCCCTATGGAAGCCCCATAACCTCCAGCTGACCCCACACATTAAAACCTTTCTGTGTAATAGGTATTATTATTATTAGTATCATTTATATGTAAAGCTCCAACATATTCCGCAGCGTGGTACAAAGGGGGTAATGACATAAACAGAGTTACATACAAATACAACTAAGGACAAACATACACAAAGAGGTAATGAGAGCCCTGACCATGTGAGCTTACAATCTACATACAGCTGGCAAAGTCACAAGTAAGGTTTCTGCGCTGGCGCTGGCCTCTTAAAATACATGTAATCCGTTTGCAGCTGTACGTGTTAGAAGCCACTCCTCAAATACTCCTATAAGGGAGAACTCCCTAAGGAGTTCTCCAAATGACAAAGAAAAACAATGCACACACCAGCGCACCACGGATTAATAAAATATATATCAATATTTAATATCAGGTCACATAGACCACATGGACGCAAAAATCAAATGATAAAATTATTAAACAAAAAACATATAACAATCATGAGACATATAATACATGGCTACTCCCACAAAGGGGAACTAAACCAAGATAGACTTCTGCACAAATAAGAACTAATCTAAATCAAGGTTAAATCAAATTAACACCCACTCTGGGGGTTCTATGACACCTAGATATAATGAACCCAAATGAGGGGAACGGGTACTAACCGCAAGTGGCAGCAGGTGCTCCGTGTGGACGCGAACGGTCTGGACTGAACGAACACACGGCAAACAACTTTCTCTGCTAACACATCCTGGTCTCGCATTCCAGCCAATGGGGGACTGCGCGGGGCTGCCTCTCGTGACCTCTGCGCGTTTCGCAACAAGGTGCTTCGTCAGGAGGTCACGATAGAGGCAGCGCCTGCGCATTAAGTATCCATCACATCCAATGAAATCAGCTCTCATAATAAAAGGGATGCGTGACGTGACGCTATACAAATAAAAACATAATAGTAATACTAAAGTGCCAAGTGACTAATCTAACACAACAATATACTCTCTAAATAATAATGAAGTGTAATATATGTGTTTCAAACAAATAAGGCATATATAATCAATATATGCAATATAATGTGCTAAAGTGAATTGAAAACATATGTGCTGAAAAAGTGTGTTCAGCTAATAATCAATGCAAGAGTGCCCATGTCCGTATATATACACATATACATATAAACCAACCACACAATCCACATATAAATAACTACAATTGTTAAAAGGTGAATTAAACACATAATGAAACTAAATTGAAAACAGGATTTCAACAGTAACAATCCCATTGTCTTACAGGAGCCAAGAACATGTAGTGTACCCGTTAAATAGGTGCGGCTGGAGGGTATGGCATGTATACGCACACTGGCACAAACATAAACAATCATACTAATAATAATTACATGTTCTTGTATAGCGCTGCTAGTTATACGCAGCGCGTTACAGAGACATTTTACAGGCACTGGTCCCTGCCCCGTGGAGCTTACAATCTATGTTTTTGGTGCCTGAGGCACAGGGAGATAAAGTGACTTGCCTAAGGTCACAAAGAGCCAACACTGGGAATTGAACCAGGCTCCCCTGCAGCAATCTCAGTGTCAATCAGTGTCTTTAGTCACTGAGCCACTCCTTCTCCCTGAGACTTTCATATACACACACCCACTCAGACTTACATACACATAAACACACACAGAGACTTACACACTGACACACACTGACACACACTGACACACACTGACACACACTGACACACACTGACACACACTCAGGACGTAGTGTACATGAGGGGGAGGGGGGTGGAACACAGACAGATGGGAGCATGTCAGCGGAATTGACATTGGGTTAATGTGATGCATTAGTGGCCAGAGCTGGAGAGTCGATAACAGAGGAAGAGGCCAGAGTGTTTACCTGGGGGAAACCAATATTATCCGTCTATCTATAATCCATCTATCTCTGTGTATCTACCATATATATAATCTGTTATCTATAACCCATCTCTGTATCTATATCTATAATCTATCTCTCTGTGTATCTAATTTATATATAATCTGTTATCTATAAATTATCTCAATATCTATATATCTCGGTGTATCTATTTTATATATAATCTATCTATCTATCTATCTATCTATCTATCTATCTATCTATCTATCTATCTATCTATCTATCTATCTATCTATCTATCTATCTATCTATCGCTATTTTAGAGATAGAGATAGATTATAGATAACAGATTATATATAATCTATCTCTGTGTATCTACCTTATATATAATCTATTATCTATAATTATCTATATTATCTATATTATCTATAATCTACCTCTGTATCTATAACATATATATATATATATATATATATATATATATATATATATATATATATATATATATATATATATATATATATATATACTGTCATTAAGGTTATGGTGGGTAAAAAAAGTGACAAAAACCCTCCACAGTAAAGCATAAAGCAACTGTAAATATTACTGTATGTTCATTTGCATGTCTTAGACAGGTCTGCAACCCTGTCTTTCCCCATTGTCACCCAGCATACAGCACTTCCACTGCAGCAAGGGATTCTGGGAAATGACATGCAAATGAGCACTCAGTGCCACGGTGGCTCAGATATCTGTCTGTATCTATCTGTCTGTTTTAGCCATTGTATGTATATCTATCACTGTGTATCTATCAATATCTATTTTATTTATAATCTATCATCTATCTAGCTCTGTGTATCTATGTTATCTACTGTATCTATATCTCACTAAATCTCTCCCCTCCCCCCCAATCTTTCATTCATTTATATCTAAAGAATAGCTATTGTTCAAACTCAGAAGCTCACACATCAGAAAATATAATGGTTATTTTCAGATGACAAAAACGTCCCAATTTGTTAAACTGACGTGTGAATGTCTAAGTGATCCGTGCCCCTGGGAAGGTATATGGTTCCTGCCCCTGGGAAGGTATATGGTTCCTGCCCCTGGGAAGGTATATGGTTCCTGCCCCTGGGAAGGTATATGGTTGCTGCCCCTGGGAAGGTATATGGTTGCTGCCCCAGGGATGGTATATGGTTCCTGTTATCAATTCTTTTTGGGGCTGGCCTCAGACAGCTGGGCATCTCACACTAGAGGGAGCTCTTCATCGCTATGATGAGTATTATGGCCTAATACAGGAGTGACACAACAGAGAACCTATCTGATGGACCACTGTCCGATATAATCTTCCTAGCACTGAGTGCAATTAAGTGGGGAATCTTTTGATCCTACTTGGATTTATTCTGTTGTGTCACTTTCTACCTCCTTGCACCTGCTATGCGGAAACTACAAGGACTGTATCTAAGGTGAGGGGTCTGATCTATCTGTTTTCTGCTCATACAGGAGTAGCCAACTCCAGTCCTCAAGGGCCACTAACAGGCCAGGTTTTAAAGATATCCCTGCTTCAGCACAGGTGGCTCAATCAGTGGCTCAGTCGTTGACTGACTCACCTGTGCTGAAGCAGGGATATCACTAAAACCTGGCCTGTTGGTGGCCCTCGAGCACTGGAGTTGGTCACCCCATACCTAATAGTTACCAACGGTTCCTGTAGCACTGGAACACCTGTATTTGCATTGTGTGAAGATCCTGTCTCCCACTTTATCACAAGCACCTTTAGATTGTGAGCTGTGCGGCTCAGGAATTTATTGAGAATGGAGGAGAAAAAGCAGAGCACTTCCATGCAGAAATATTATTAGCGAGCGTTTCCATAGATAAAAAACTATAACAATTTAATGGATCATGAAAGACATACAAGGGCAAGCAGCCCACACCCACGCGTTTCACCCTGACAAAGCGCCTCGGCGTGAAACGCGTGGGTGTGGGCTCCTTGCCCTTGTATGTCTTTCATGATCCATTAAATTGTTATAGTTTTTTATCTATGGAAACGCTCGCTAATAATATTTCTGCATAGAAGTGCTCTGCTTTTTCTCCTCCATTCTTCGTATCCAGTGCTAAGTGGAGGCACGCTCAGTCCCGTGGGACAAGTGTGTCATCATACCAGGACGCTGCACCTACACGTGAGTCCGTGGTTAGTGCCCTCATACACTACTCAAGCTATTACCCATTCAATATTGATGTATCAAGGTCTGGACCAGAATGTGTTAAATCCTTACCACAGGGCTCAGTGGGATTTGATCCAGCAATTACAGCAGATACTGGGAATTGTATACCACCGTTCATGTGTATATGCTATTAAGATACCCGAAGGGTACTTTATTGCAGACTTTTGTCCTTTGAAGCTATATATAGCGATATCTGCCACAGTTTGTTTTGATATCAGGAGTTTATTGAGCCTGTAAGGGTAACATCTCAGCGCTACACAAGCCTTTGTCATATTGCATATTGAAATGCACTGCAGGCCTCTCTTGCACTTAATGGGTTAACACAGCCCGGCATCTCTCCAATTATTTTACCATGCCCTACTTTACAACCTCTCCAGGCGCTCACATGGGCCTCAGCGGCACAACTGCCCTACATGCCAATTAGGGCTGCCTTGCCATGCCCCTTTATAACACCCGGCCGGACCACCGGCTTCTCATTTCAGAATTGTTCCAGTGCCGGAAAAATTCAAATTGGAATCAAATTCTCTGCGCGCATTTGAATCCCGGGGACTTTATGCAAAGTAGGAAATCAGCTGAGTGAGAGATCAGAGGCTGCAGATAACACATCCCTGACAACCAGGCTCACACCTGTGTGCAGGTAAGAGGGGTACCTACTGCTCCATAGATGGATAACAGTCACAGGGGATTGCAAGGGGAAACCCCAATCTAAAATTAATGTCGCATAGTGCTTGTTACAGCCACAACATCGGGAAGGTATAGGGGGACATAGAGATCGTCTTCATTTCTCGTAGAGGGGAATCTATTGAAAGTTTAAAGACAAACCATTAATTGTAAAGGGGGATCCCGTTAACGTCTATGGAAGCCAATCATGTGTGCCAACAGTTTGTGGGAGCCTATGAAGACCGACACGTGTACATGGGGAACCCATGAAAAAGTCTTTGGAGACAAATAATGACTTAATAGGGGAATAGCAAGGAAATCTTTCGGGACAACTTATTTCTTATAGAGGTTACACATGCTTAAAATCTACAGAGACAAAGTGTGTGTATATATATATATATATATTTTAATGGAGGAGAATCCTTTAGTTACAAATCCTGGCTGTATACCTGGTGTACATTTTCCATCTTACAGCACATTCTCCGAGGGCTCCTTCTGTTTACAGCCGCTGAGATGGACGAGATGGACGTTCCCCAGATGAAGAAGGAGCTGGAAAGTCTGAAATACCAACTGACTTATAAGAGAGAGATGTCTTCCAAGTCTATACCCGAGTGAGTACAATTCACGTGAATTGATCGCTCGTGAACCAAATCGTAAACAAGGCAATCCAAAGTAAATATGCGCCATTTCCCTGTGCGGTGATAGGTTCGGGTGAGCATTCTGTTATCGGAAAACACATCTTTACCCTGTAAATAGCAGACTCGCAACACCGGTTAAAACTAAATCTCAAACATCTTAGATACATTGGTTAGAGCAAATATGATGTGGCTAAACTGCTGTCTCCCAGACGACAATATAACCACAGAAGGTAAGGACTGATTTGTGCTGCTCCCAGGGACTTTGGAAGTTGGAGTTCTAGCTCTGATATAAACTACATTATAGAGAGACAACTCCCACAAGTCTTTGACCCTGGAGCTGGAGGAGACGCGTTTGTGGATTTAGGTAAAGAATTATTCCCCTCCCCCCTCCCCAACTAGACCTGTTCCCAGAGAAATGTGGTGATCTCCAATATAAACTGGAGACCACCAAGTTTCATGGGAACCAATAGTGGTGTGTGCGAGTGCGCAAGTGCATGTACGTGTAAGAGTGTGCAAGTGCTGCTAGTCATTGGCAATACTACTAAGAATTGTATCTATGGTTAACTGTCCACGATTGTTTGATTACCTCTACTTAATATTTTAAGGCAAACCTATACATAGAACAAAATATAGGTTAAAAAAAAAATCTCTGGTAAAGCCTCTTGTTCCCATGAAAAGGAATCACCTTCCAATGAATCCACAAATACTATAAGGGCAGGGGAAGTCCCAATCATCAATACTATTATAGACCAGAGGATACAAGATCCGAGAAAATACCCAACTTGGATTAAAATGCTTTTACAAAAAAAATATATCAGTCAATAATATAGAAAGTGAATTTCTAACTTAAACTAATGCTATAAATCAGAGACTCACCCATAGGCTGACACCTGGGCCTAGGGAAAGTCGACGTTTCGGCAGCAGCCTCGTCTAATCATTGAATCCCAGGAATAGGGACTTCCGTCTAGGAATACTGTATCACCTCATAGGAAGCTGGGCCTCCTGTCCCCACAGCCATTCATTCCCTGCATGCTCTCCCAAGTATAAACTCACAAACGGAAGCCGGAGAGCATACAAGTATATTTAAATAACTTGGGTATGGACATCGGAGACCTACACATACCATTACTGTATCTCCTTAGTATTCTAGTATGTGGTAGATGTAGAAAAGTACTAAGAGCTGGTATAGATACAAGTATCATCTGGTCTCATACACTGTTATATTTTACGAACAGGGACTATTTGGGAATGTCATACCCCTAAACTTTTTCAATGGTAGCAGTGGCTTTTTAATCTTATGGTTACAGTTTTTGTGGCAGTATTGCCATCCACCTTTTCGCACAATTCCAACGTGCAGGAAAACAGCCTCAGACGAGGAGAATCCGGCTTGGGCAGCCAACACAACACAGAGACCTGCACTTTGTATCTGTCTGAACACAAACAATTTCTTCAAAGCAGAGCTCGACTCAGAAGTTCACAATGAAGTTCTCCATTTAATGTGACAGCCAAGGACCTTTCATCAGGAAACGGTGTCTTCCCACTGCTCTTGGTTGTCACATTAAATGGAGAACTTCATTATGAACTTGTGAGTAGAGCGCTGCTTTGTATTTCTGTCTTAGAGGAGATCTGCGCGTTGAAGAAATTATTTAGTCGCCTTTTGGACCTCCAATAAGGAATTAGCAATTTCTTGTATCTGTCCCTTTTTTAAAGACACAAGAAAGGTTACTTTTTATATACTCTTTCATTGATCATAATTAAGGTGGGCGCTATTACAAAAGATTGTTTTTCTCTCATTTTGTGCTTGCAGATTTTTGGTGATACTGTATCACACCTGGAGTTGTGTTGTATGTCTATTTGTATAGCGCCATTGATGTACATAGCGCTTCACAGTAGTAACACACATGGTAATCGTATAAATAACAGGTCATGGGAATGCTTCAGACAAACGTAACATTTAGGAAGTGGAGTCCCTGCTCCGAGGAGCTTACAATCTAATTGAGTTCTTATTCTGTTCCCCCTTCCTTAGGTTATTAAAGTGGATCGAGGAGGGAGTACCCAACGACCCTTTCCTGAACCCGGAGCTCATGAAGAATAACCCATGGGTGGAGCGAGGAAAGTGTAGCATTCTGTGAACCCCCAATCCCACTCCCACCCCCAGCCTGGGACACCGCAAAACCCCGACCCCAAATGTAACACCTACTCTGAATGTACTTTTTAAAAAATATATGTAATACTGATATTAGGACACAGACGGGAAGATGCTCAGATCCGCACGATTAAAGCGCATTCTTCTACAGAGCAACGTAGCAATCTTTTCTCTCAGCCACAGGTAGGGCACACATGGTAACAAGAGGCAAATTGTTATAAAGATGGGGAAGTCCTTTTGCAACATCACACCCACACAGGGGGCAGCTTTTGGGGCGACATGGCTGTAGAAATCAGGTTTTAAGATTAGATAAATAAGACAAGTTTGATAGAACTGCTGATCTTTCACTTCCTATTCTTTTTAAAACACAGGCTCAGTGAGATCATCATCTTGGACGAAACACATTTGTATGACAATTAAACAGCCGGGGGGGGGGTCAAACTATGCAGTAACACAGGGCCGCTCAACTCCACTCCAAGCCCCCCCAACAGGTCAGGTTTTCAGGATATCCCTGCTTCAGCACAGGTGGCTCAATCTGTGAGCTTGAGCACCCCTGCAGTAACACACACAGGAAGATGTATTGCCCTGGGGCAGCTTTGTGAACAGAGCCCTGTGTGACTGACGCATTATAGAACATTTTAAGCTTTTCAAGGTAACCACACTGCAGGAGTGATGTTACTAAAACAGGGGAGTTCATAACAGGTTCTTCTCTTGTTCAACACAGTTTTCCTTTTCAACGTTTTGTTGTCGGGAAGCGGTTACACTTTTAAACACACAAAGGGAAAAAAAAGCAAAAAACACAAACGTTATTTTTCGCCGCTTACACTTTTTGTATATTGTAGAATGTCACATTTTGCCGCAGAGCAAAGCGCAAACGGAGACATGGAATTTGGGGAATTTATACGGTGAAATAAAGAAAGCGACAGGTGATGAAACATATTTATTCTTTTTTTCCGGCCTCCTCATACAAAACAATCAGTAAAGCTGAAAACAGAAGCAACTTTATAAAAAAAAATTATTTTATTTTAAAAGTTATTTTCTCTGTTGGGAGTCTCGTAATGGTTCACATGCGCTTTTTTTTTTTTTTTTAACCCTTTTGCTGCTGGCGCAAGCTTCGCTAGTTTGCTCTGCAACTCCTTCCAGCAGAGATTGATCTTAAAAACATGAACGTGATTGTATAACCCTGCATCCCACTGTGTGTGTATACAGCAGGTGGGGCAACTCCAGTCCTCACGGGCCACCAACAGGTCAGGTTTTTGCAGGAAAATCCTGCTTCAGCACAGGTGGCTCAGTCGAACCTCGGACACAAAAAGTTAACGGCAGCTTCCAGGGTTGTCACTTGGACTCTCCAGGGCTTGGCTACAGCAGAAGCTGTCCCAAGGAAGGTAGTCTGGAAACCCACTAGATCAGGGGCGGCCAACTCCAGTCCTCAAGAGCCACCAACAGGGCAGGGTTTCAGGATACCCCTGCTTCAGCACAGGTGGCTCAATCAATAACAGCCATCTGTGCTGAAAGAAGGATATCGTCAAACCCTGACCTGTTCAATGAGTCAATGAAAAGGTGCAGCCCCCTGACAATGATGGTGGTCCCCGGCATGGCTGGCAAGAGTCTTTAGAAGACGTCCGATGACAGTTCCTCAAAGGACATCGTCACAGCAGGTCCTTGATGCACACATTTCGCCGCACAGCATTGGAGACGCCTTCGTGAAACCGGAACCAAACGTGACTGTTCCCCACAGCCTTCCCGATGCGTTGCTCAGCAGAGAGCTCCTGGCCTGTACTTGCTGGGAGGGGGGAGGAAAAAACATTGCATTACGTTTTAAAACAAAAATCTGAACTAAACACTTGAGACAACAAGAAAACCTAAGAATAAGGTATAGAACTCTCCCAACAACAAGGGCACTCAGGCGTGTGCAACAATATCTGCATCAATGTACTAGTACACATAGCACGGCAACATATTAACAGTTTAATACCAATTCAAACAGTTTTAAGCAGATGTCTGGAGCGCAGAACAGACGTATTCTTCTGAACTCATTTACACTCAGAGGGACCTACTTTCCATGCTCTCATACACACGATTCCCACAGTGACGCCCGGACAATCCCAAGAAGTTCAACCCTTTTAATAATGCACAAAAAGCTTCGGGACCACCAACACTGTAAAGTCAATCGGGACAAAAATGGGTTTAATATTCTGGTTCCCCAGCACAACAAAAAATAAATGTCGTACTTACCCAACATTGGGGTCACCACTTTCTTCACTATCTGGCGGCCAAAAAAATCTTTTTCAGGCTGTGTGGGGGAAAGAAAAACAAATAAGCAGCCAGTTTCAAACGTGGGATTAAAAAAATGGAACGATTAGTCCATGGCGAGCGCTGCACAGCCGGCGTTGACCCCAAAGTTTGGGAGACACTGCCTCAATGTACCAACAGTCATTGGTTTCAAGCAGGAAGCCCTCTCTGGCGCCCCGACGTAGCTCTCAGCTTCCTTACCTTCTCCTCAAAGGCCGTCTTCTTCATGATGTTCTCCAGGCGCTGCTCGTGATTTAAGGCGCCGGATTTGGGAGCGGGTTTCGCCTGCTCACCGGCATTGACCCCTGTGCTGCTGGAGACGGTGTTTGCCTGGTAACAATGAACAAAAACACATGGGCGATTATATAGATCGCAAGTAAAGGGTTACAGGTTAGAGGCGGACAAAACGGTCACAAATGCATTGGCTACATTGTACGCGTTCCCCCCTACCAAATTCCCATCGCCAAACCTTAAAGGGCTAATAATACGGAAAAATTAGTAAACTTGCAGCAAATTATCATCAGTGAGCGAAACATGGTGTTTGTGTGTGTGTGTCTCCCCTATAGATAGCGTCGGCCTGCGAATCTAGCAATTTGGGAGACTTTTGCCAGTTAGCATATTAAAATTTGAAGACTTAATGCTTCACAAATAACTGGTGAATTCTGCTTTTTTACAACTCAAAAATGACTAATTCTGCATGGTTTGCAACCTTTCATACTTGAAGACGAGAGGTAACTCCATGTATTACTTCCTGGTAAATACATTTGTATTAAAGTATAAATACAATTTTATAAAGCTCACGGGAAACTTTTGCACACCTAATAGAGAGATCTAGCAGATAGATAAAAATCACGATTCGAGGGGAAAAGTTAAGATTGTGTCTTTCCTCACGCAGCAATGTTTGTTAAAATTACTCGAGGTTTATGCTTGAACATGCAACATTTTCTGCGCCATTATACACTACCACTTATAGATCACCAAATAACCCATAACATGTAAAGTCTGGAGAACGTGGCCGAATTATATGGCTGTGCAGGGTTCTCTTTGCGCAACGTCTCAAACAGTAAACCTTCTCATTACCGCGTTGTTGCCGATCCGGCCACTGAAGATTTGTACCGATTAGGTTAGACACCAGTAACTAAAGTCGTGTTCAGAACCATGTTCTAGGTTGGAAGGTGGGCCTTCAAGAGACCAGGTTTTCCAAACTTGTCCAATTTGGCTACAAATTGTGGAACGCTCTAAGGCAAGGGTGGTCAACGCCAGTCCTCAAGGGAAACCAACAGGTCAGGTTTTATGGATATCCCTGCTTCAGTACAGTGGCTCGACAGCCACTGATTGAGCTCCCTGTGCTGAAGCAGAGACTGACTGAGCCACCTGTGTTGAAGCATTAGCAGGTAATTAACCCCTCTCTGATTCTCACCAAGGCAACTTGGCTTAGGTACGGGGTTCCATTTAAACCTGGCCTGTTTGAGAGCGGAGATTGGACCGCTTCAGGCCCATGATAAAATACCCAGTTCCATTGCACTAATTGCCTCCGGCCTTCATTAACATTTGCCTCATTAATGCCGAAATGCATCAGAAGTTCTGGTGCGAAATTTCCCATCTCAATATCAGAACATGGGCTTGGCTGGACCGGTTTGGAAACACTATAAAAAAAAAAAAGCAGGGGTAGCATACTCCAGTCCTCAAGGGCCACCAACAGGTCAGGTTTGCAGGAGATCCCTGCTTCAGCACAGGTGGCTCAGTCTATTCGGAATCACAATTTGTGAAACACACCCACCCTCTTTATGGACGGTGCTTTTAAAAATGATGTAGAATTTTCTTCTTCTATAATTGCTACGATGTATCTCCCCCCCCTGCAGTGAGGCCAAAGCATTGGAGATTTCCTCCTGTAATCAGACAGTGAAGGACTTGCTGTACCTGAAAGCAGCGGCCCGCTTTCTCTGCGGGTGGCACGGCGGTTACAGCGGCCCCGCGCTCTTCCCGAAGGCATGTAAATTAAATGCCGGGGGAGTGGTGAAGGCCTCTGACTTCACTTACCTCGGCTCAGAAGGCTTCTGGCGAAGCGTCCCCAAGGCAGCAAATGACACAGTGGGGGGGGGGGGGGGTCACGTGACACCACGTTGCCATGGCAAAGGGATGTCAGAACGCCGGAGCCAAGGTAAGGATGGGGGGCGCGAGGAGGGAGAGCCGGCAGGGGAAAAAGATTGCCCACCCCTGCCTAAAAGCCAACACATCGTTCCAGGGTCACCTTGATCCAGCGCCTGCTTACTACAAGCTCAAAAAGCCTCATCTAGGTGAGCAGTCAGTTGGGCAACAATGGGGTCCCGTCCTCTCAACCCCGGGGTGGGCAACTCCAGTCCTCAAGGGCCACCAACGGGTCAGGTTATAAGGATATCCCTGCTTCAGCACATCCCTGCTTTAGTCGAAGACAGTCACTGAATGAGCCACCTGTGCTGAAGCAGGAACATCCTGAAAGCCTGACTTGTTGGTAGCCCTTGAAGACAGGAGTTGGCCACCCCTGCTATAAAGTAATAATCTTTAGCCCAGCCACTGTTTAGTCGCATAGCAGCAAACACGGCTCAAGCAAAACGCGCAGTTCCAGGGCTTTGGTCTCCGGAATATCATGTAAACAAAACCTCTCCTGGGGTTTACACTTTTCTCCAACTATGACCCTGCAGGGAGAGCGAGACATGGAAGGAATCATTATCCCACGAGAGTAATTATAGGTATGGGGGCAACGCGAGATGAAGCCGTTCCTCCCTCCTCCGTTTGCGGCAGTGAATTCCCCTAAAGGCACACGAGTTGTTCCATGCTCACTTTATAAACGCTCACTTTATAAATAACTTACTGCAACTTAAAGATGAAAGGTCCATTTCCAGGAGATGTATCACCAGGACTGGCTGCAATAAAGGGGCACTTTATCAGACCCCATTTAAAGAGGCAATCCAAGCAGTTAAAACCAAAAAACTAATTACCTAAGCTGCCGATCGATTCGTTCTCCCACGAACGATCAGCAAAGATCCTGCTTCCCAGGGTTCACTAAATGGCCGCCTTTCAGTTTCAAATCAATCCTTTAGTCTGTGTAACTCAGCAGCTACACTGTATCCTTATATTACTAAGGGAACATTATCTATGGCTACAGTTTGCAGCTCTCACTGCTGGGAATATTGGCAACAAATGATGACAGACAGGAAAGGGTTACAAAGATCTTGCACTGCTGGGGAGGTGGCTAAACCTGCTACAGAAAGGAAAAGATGCTCAGTATAGTAAAACTCATTAAATGACATTAAGAGTTGAATTTTAAAATAGAAAAGATAGTAAGTTATCTAATACTATAGCACTGATTTATTGAAAAACCACACGTAGGATATTGCTTGCGATGCTCTTTAAGGCCAAGAGGTCAACATACATGTATTTGCACTGCAGATTACCATTGTAAAGAACCATTTGGCATGCTTGTGTTTAAGGGTTTCATTTAGAGAAGCCCATTTTCTTCTAAGAGTGTCTAGAAGCTGACAGAAAGGAATATTCATTTTCCATAGCAGTAATTAAACAAGAAATGTAGATTTGCTGCTGCCTGTGATACTTTAACTGCCCCCAACACGACACTTCTTCAGAAATTAAATGGCAGTAAAAAAAGCTTTTGAAAACCTCACAAGTCTCTTCAAATCCAAATAGCCATTGTGCACTAAGATGATTTAAAAGATGTTCCGTGTGTAACATATGGAACGGACTGCTGCAATATAAGCACTAACAGATCAGAATAGACCAGCCACAGAGAGGCATCTGAAACAATCCCACGGTGCAAACACACTTCTCTTTTTTCCCTTCACGTGATGTTTTCCGGACACATTGTTTGATTGCTGACAAAAGGGAGCCCCCACCCCTCTTATTACCATACAAACAAGGTCAGTGGATAGTGCAGTAAACAGACATTTCGAAGGCCAGCATCTCTTCTCAGCTGTAGAGAGCGGGTGCAATTACACGACTTTACGAGCAGCCACTAATGCAGCTTTGATTCGTGCCTAGAGAGACTTCTTTGTGTTGTGACTTGCAGAGCGCGGTTGAAAAGCCCTAAGCCTGCTTAAGATCTAATGCAACATCCAAATGCGATTGAAAAGACCTAGGATGCCTTTCCCCCCACGGCCAACAAAACGCTTTGATCTGCAGCGAGAGCGCTACTCGGGAATCAGATTGAGCTGCAGCCTAGGAAGGCGACACGCTCAACTTCCCAAGCGCGTGTACCAGCGATTTTAACCCATTGGCTGCCTTATGCTCATATTTCGGACACGCTGTTAAGCCAAAGCAATTTGGAGTTTCTGAAATCCATAACTTGCACAGTAAAATTCAATTCGTATTACCATCCATGTCCTTTGTAGAGCCATACAGTGCTAAAACCAAAACCTATCTTATTCCAAAAGAATGGTGGTCTTTGGAAGCTCAGGTAAGATCCTAAGTCTGGGCCAAGGGGCCTCAACTCGTCCTCAAATCACCCCCCCCACCAGTCAGATTTTCAGGATATCCCTGCTTCAGCACAGGTGGCTCAAATGAGTCCCAGCTACGGCACAGGTGGCTCAATCAGAAGACTGAGCATCTGATTGAGCCACCTGTGCTGAAGCTGTGATACCCAGAAAACCTGACCCGTTTAAGGGGTTTTGAGGACTGGAGCTGAGCACCCCCTTTCTGGACTATAGTGGCGACTACTTCATAGGCTCTCATATAAAACGTGTGACCCCTTCAGCTGTATCCCACAGGTCCCGGCCGCCCTCTCCTTAGCACTCACCGTCCCTGCATTTCTCGCCTGCTGGAACGCCTCCGTCCTCCTCATCTTTTCCAGCTCGATCTCACGAGCTATCAGCTGCTTGGCCTGGTACGTCAGCTGCTTCCTGGCCGGGAGATCCGGGAACCTGCAGACGTCTTCCACGTTCCTGGAACAAAAAAACGCCGCCCGCCATGTTTATGAAAAACTAGAAAGTAGTACGCAGTACATTGTGGGAGAGAGGACAGCAATATTGTATGAGTGTGTACAGATGTGTGTCAAGACAAGCAGACAATAGGAAGTCCCTGCCTCAAGGCGCTTACACTATAGCAGGGGCGGTCAACTCCAGTCCTCAAGGGCCACCAACAGGTCAGGTTTCCAGGATATCCCTGCTTGAGCACAAGGTGGCTCAATCAGTGATTGAGCGCCCTGTGCTGAAGCAGACTCTTCGACTGAGCCACTGATTGAGCCACCTGCGCTGAAGCTGGGATATCCTGAAAACCTGACCTGTTGTTGGCCCTTGAGGACTGGAGTTGGCACTACTGGAAGGTGATCATATTGCTTTGCTATGTGTTGTGTGACCCTCTGGCCGCGACGTGGCCAGTATCACGTTGCTCAAACACAATTCTTCATTGGTTCATTTGTTTCTAGGTGCATGGCATCCTCCCAGGGTTTAACCGTGTAGCTGCTGCCGGAGCCGGCTACAGGTTCATTATAAAATGTTCCGCCCGTCATAATGCACAATTTAAATCCCAGCACTGACACCGTTTTAATGATCGCAGAACAGTGACAGTTTCGCCAACAGAATACGGAGTGAAGGGAAATAAAGTCTGTGCTCATCTTTGTAGGCAGACGCGCACAGCAAAGATATCCTCCAGGACAGGGGAAAAAAAACCACCCCCAGTTATAAAAATAGCCCAAGTAACCAGCGTCTGCTCTCCAGCGAGGAATCTCAGCATCAGGCCGCGGCTCTTTGACGGATAACACAGAATATGGCGTCCCTGTCCCTGCCATCCTAAGGCTGCGCGCTTATAGTCCCGGCGACGTCACAGCAAAACAAATTTATTTAATCCGGCGTGTGCGCTTATAGTAGGGGCGACCGCGACGGTTTGGTTGCGATCGCTGGAAGTCAATGACATTTGATTTTTCGGCGATCGCCGCGTGACGTCAGCGGGCACGCGAGCGGTTCAGCCAATGAGGGGCGAACCACTCACGGCCACGCGCCCCACACTATAGGCAAAAAACGCTGCGTCAACAGTGACAGATGACGTCACGACACCGTAGCAAGGACTATAAGCGCGGCCAATGCCAGGGCAGAGACCCACGTCACAGGGCTGCAGCCACGTCTATTCGTGGAAACCAGGACACGCCTTTCTCTGTGTATAATGATAACAGCCATGTGCTTGTCCTTGCAGAATCCATGTTGGCGGGCGACAGCTGGACAAGGAGTACAGTAATAAATATAGGCAGGGCTTGACCAATTACCCAAAAAACTACTCGCCCCCTGTAAAAAAATTGAATAAATTCCTAATAAGAAAAATTCTGCATCTCTCTGAACCATTCTCTCTCCAAAACAACAACACACACACACACACACACACACACACACACACACACACACACACACACACACACACACACACACACACACACACACACACACACACACACACACACACACACACACACACACACACACACACACACACACCTGGGGGGTGAGAGGTTGCTGCTTTTACTTGCTCCATACCCCCAAAAAACAAAGAATCTCACTTAATGAACAGAACGTGGGCGCCGTTACAGGAGCCGGTGATTGCGTGGCACCAGAACGTGGGCGCCGTTACAGGAGCCGGCGATAGCGCGGGAACAGGACGTGGGCGCCGTTACAGGAGCCGGTGATTGCGTGGGAACAGAACGTGGGCGCCGTTACAGGAGCCGGTGATAGCGTGGGAACATAACGTGGGCGCCGTTACAGGAGCCGGTGATTGCGTGGGAACAGAACGTGGGCGCCGTTACAGGAGCCGGTGATTGCGTGGGAACATAACGTGGGCGCTGTTACAGGAGCCGGTGATTGCGTGGGAACATAACGTGGGCGCCGTTACAGGAGCCGGTGATTGCGTGGGAACAGAACGTGGGCGCCGTTACAGGAGCCGGTGATTGCGTGGGAACAGGACGTGGGCGCCGTTACAGGAGCCGGTGATAGCGTGGGAACATAACGTGGGCGCCGTTACAGGAGCCGGTGATTGCGTGGGAACAGGATGTGGGCGCTGTTACAGGAGCCGGTGATAGCGTGGGAACATAACGTGGGCGCCGTTACAGGAGCCGGTGATTGCGCGGGAACAGAACGTGGGCGCTGTTACAGGAGCCGGTGATTGCGTGGGAACAGAACGTGGGCGCTGTTACAGGAGCCGGTGATTGCGTGGGAACATAACGTGGGCGCCGTTACAGGAGCCGGTGATTGCGTGGGAACAGAACGTGGGCGCCGTTACAGGAGCCGGTGATTGCGTGGGAACAGGACGTGGGCGCCGTTACAGGAGCCGGTGATAGCGTGGGAACATAACGTGGGCGCCGTTACAGGAGCCGGTGATTGCGTGGGAACAGGATGTGGGCGCTGTTACAGGAGCCGGTGATTGCGTGGGAACATAACGTGGGCGCTGTTACAGGAGCCGGTGATTGCGTGGGAACATAACGTGGGCGCTGTTACAGGAGCCGGTGATTGCGTGGGAACATAACGTGGGCGCCGTTACAGGAGCCGGTGATAGCGTGGGAACATAACGTGGGCGCTGTTACAGGAGCCGGTGATTGCGTGGGAACAGAACGTGGGCGCTGTTACAGGAGCCGGTGATTGCGTGGGAACATAACGTGGGCGCTGTTACAGGAGCCGGTGATTGCGCGGGAACATAACGTGGGCGCCGTTACAGGAGCCGGTGATTGCGTGGGAACAGAACGTGGGCGCCGTTACAGGAGCCGGTGATTGCGTGGGAACAGAACGTGGGCGCCGTTACAGGAGCCGGTGATTGCGTGGGAACAGAACGTGGGCGCCGTTACAGGAGCCGGTGATAGCGTGGGAACATAACGTGGGCGCCGTTACAGGAGCCGGTGATTGCGTGGGAACATAACGTGGGCGCCGTTACAGGAGCCGGTGATTGCGTGGGAACATAACGTGGGCGCTGTTACAGGAGCCGGTGATTGCGTGGGAACATAACGTGGGCGCTGTTACAGGAGCCGGTGATTGCGTGGGAACATAACGTGGGCGCCGTTACAGGAGCCGGTGATAGCGTGGGAACATAACGTGGGCGCTGTTACAGGAGCCGGTGATTGCGTGGGAACAGAACGTGGGCGCTGTTACAGGAGCCGGTGATTGCGTGGGAACATAACGTGGGCGCTGTTACAGGAGCCGGTGATTGCGTGGGAACAGGACGTGGGCGCCGTTACAGGAGCCGGTGATTGCGTGGGAACAGAACGTGGGCGCCGTTACAGGAGCCGGTGATTGCGTGGGAACAGAACGTGGGCGCCGTTACAGGAGCCGGTGATTGCGTGGGAACATAACGTGGGCGCCGTTACAGGAGCCGGTTATTGCGTGGGAACAGAACGTGGGCGCCGTTACAGGAGCCGGTGATAGCGTGGGAACATAACGTGGGCGCCGTTACAGGAGCCGGTGATTGCGTGGGAACAGAACGTGGGCGCTGTTACAGGAGCCGGTGATTGCGTGGGAACAGAACGTGGGCGCCGTTACAGGAGCCGGTGATAGCGTGGGAACATAACGTGGGCGCCGTTACAGGAGCCGGTGATTGCGTGGGAACATAACGTGGGCGCTGTTACAGGAGCCGGTGATTGCGTGGGAACAGAACGTGGGCGCCGTTACAGGAGCCGGTGATAGCGTGGGAACATAACGTGGGCGCCGTTACAGGAGCCGGTGATTGCGTGGGAACATAACGTGGGCGCTGTTACAGGAGCCGGTGATTGCGCGGGAACATAACGTGGGCGCCGTTACAGGAGCCGGTGATTGCGCGGGAACATAACGTGGGCGCTGTTACAGGAGCCGGTGATTGCGCGGGAACATAACGTGGGCGCTGTTACAGGAGCCGGTGATTGCGCGGGAACATAACGTGGGCGCTGTTACAGGAGCCGGTGATTGCGTGGGAACATAACGTGGGCGCTGTTACAGGAGCCGGTGATTGCGTGGGAACATAACGTGGGCGCTGTTACAGGAGCCGGTGATTGCGTGGGAACAGAACGTGGGCGCCGTTACAGGAGCCGGTGATAGCGTGGGAACATAACGTGGGCGCCGTTACAGGAGCCGGTGATTGCGTGGGAACAGGACGTGGGCGCCGTTACAGGAGCCGGTGATAGCGTGGGAACATAACGTGGGCGCCGTTACAGGAGCCGGTGATTGCGCGGGAACATAACGTGGGCGCCGTTACAGGAGCCGGTGATAGCGCGGGAACAGAACGTGGGCGCTGTTACAGGAGCCGGTGATAGCGTGGGAACAGAACGTGGGCGCCGTTACAGGAGCCGGTGATAGCGTGGGAACAGATGTTTAATACTGGATGACCCTCTGGCAGTGAAGAGGTGAAAAAGAACAGGAGGGGACAGAGTATCTGTATTTTTGCACACTTGCCATCTGTCTCCAACAAGCGAGCGGTTAATATAATACCCGGCAGAAATAAAACAGAAATGGTTACTGCGTAATCTTTCAGCCGGGAGTTTTCCTGGGAGATTATGTAACAGGCAGCGGATTAGGACGGCTCTCTGCTCTCTGTCCTCCGTCACATCCATTCCCAAGGTAACATATCGCCCCATGAACATGTAATGTGAAATGTAGCCACAGGCGGGGAGAAGGCAGACTCCGTTCCCCCAGAGACAGGCAAGGGCCACATTTCAGATTGATCAGCCCATTTAGTCTGGAATGTATTATTATTAATAAGAACTTTATTTCATATAGCGCTGGTCTCTCAATGGGACTCAAAGCGCGTCACAATTACAGTATAGCGTGCGGTACGCAGCACATAGGATGTGCTTCAGACAGTTCCTGCCCCGTAGAGCTTACACTCTAAGGCTAAGGCCCCGCTCCCAGAGTCAGCGCACCTGCGCTGCTGACAGGCGGTGCGCTGAGATACACAGACCGCGATCTGCAGGGAGCGGGAGCGGGAGGTGGGCGGTTTGACAGGGAGGGGGGCGTGGCTTGAGCGGAGGGACCCGCTACTCTCCCCCCCCTCCCTCCACGGACTCGGGCTGGAGCTGGAAAGTAAGTTTAAACACACACACGCAGGCACTCATTCATACACATACACACACACACACACACACACACACACACACACACACACAGACAGGCACGCACGTACTCAGGCACACACACACAGACAGGCACTCACCTGCTTTCACTCCACACTCCTCCCCGCTCCCCGAAGCCTCTCCTCCTCCCGAAGCCTCCCCTCCCCATTGGCTCACAGCCACACACGTCACGCGTCAAAGCTAGGAAACACCATTCTGTGGTGTCTCCAGCGGCTGACGCGCTACAGCGTGTAATCAGCTGTGCAGCCAGTGGGGACCGGGACCGGCTCGCGAGGATTCCCCTGCTGGTGGGGAACTCGCGACCCGCCGCCCGCGCCAACGAGCGCAGCGGGACCGAGGCCTAAGATTTTGATGCCGGAGGCAGAGAGAGAGAGAAAGTGACTCGCCCAAGGAGCTGACACTGGGAATTGCACCAGGTTCCACTGCTACAAAGTCAGTGTCTTTACTCGCTGAGCCTCACCACCATGCATTCTAGGGCCAGATTTATTAAGATGTGCTTCCTACATAAACACCCCCAGGAACAGCAGAGTAAATATGGCCCTTTGTCAATAGAGCCATAAGGTGTCTTTTGGAAATAATACCCTTAAGCCCTTAATTAAATGCGCCCCTTTATGACATGTAAAGTCCAATTATCAAGACAACATGTTTTTATTTACTACGTTTTAATCAGATTTGGCTTTTTTATTTCAGTGGCGTACTGGTTAAAGGGCTGGGTTTGAATACACAAGCTCATAGGTTCAATTCCAGGCAAGATGACCAACATTGTATGATCTTGGACCACACACCTGATTTGAAAGCGAGAAAAGTATCTAATAAAATATAGTTTAAAAAAAAAAAAAAAAATGGCCTCCAGCAGCAGTGAGCGTCCATTGCAGAGACAGGAGGGTATCCTGCCAGGGGGCACCCTGTAAAGCGTTGGGTGTAACAGTCATACTCACGGGTCCAGCTTGTAGAGGTACTGCCCTTCGGGTGTGCGCTCCTGGTGGTAAGTGAGGTTATACGCCAGCATGGTGTTGATCAGCTCCGCCAGCTGCTGCTTCTCCTTCATGCTGAACAGCTGGGTATTCACCTGCAAGGGCAGACACAGTAATGAAGCCGCATGTCGCCCGAGGGACACCTGCCCGAAGCCGCCGCTCACGAAAATAAACTCAGGAACGATTGCACCTCCTCTTGAAACATGTCCGCCACTTCCAATTCTTACAGCCGCACTCCTCTCCGTCACTTAACAACTAATTAGGATGGAAATCCGCATGGCAGACCCGGCAAGGCCCCGTGTGCTGCGGTCACTTTAAAGCAGCAGTTCAAGCTGACGTTTAAAAAGGGGGGTTGGGGGGGCGCCCTACTGCAGCAGGCCGATAAAGCTTGGACACTGCCCTCTCCATCCATATGCAAGAGGGGGTGGGTGGCAGGTATAGATTTCCTGTTCACAAAACACTTATCGACCATCAATTATTCATCCAGGAAAGTGAGCAGACACAGACACGGCTCCCGAACATCGATCACAGAGGAGCGCGCAACATTTCTCTTCAAGGAAACATATTGACCTGGACAGTATGTGCTCAGGCAGGTAAAGGCCGAACATAAGTGTGCCAGATATCTGCTGTGCTGCAATATACAGTGCCACTGTATCCCATAGCATGTCAGAGTCATGCAGACACCTCTGGGGTGCAAGCACTACAGCTGTTAGATAGCAAATACTCACACATACATAGATCACACAAACAGTATCAGTTCTGCATCGTCCTAACGACCCTGCCAATATCACTTTCTTGTAACAAACACAATGCTTTATAGACCCCCTGGGAGGGAAGGTCATTTTCAGAAAGTAGCACCATTTAGGTCCGGGGTGAGCAACTCCAGTCCTCAAGGACCACCAACAGGTCAGGTTTCCAGGATATCTCTGCTTCAGCACAGGTGGCTCAATTAGTCCTTGCTTCAGCACAGGTGGCTCAATCAGTGGCTCTACGACAGAGCCACCTGGGCTGAAGCAGGGACATCCTGAAAACCTGACCTGTTGGTGGCCCTTGAGGACTGGGAATTGCCCACCCCTGATTTAGGTCCTTGTTGAAGTATGTGAAGCGGTTTATCTGCATTGAAGAAGAATGGGGTGAAAACCTTCTCCAGCAGGGGGCAGCAGCAGCAGCACAGTGCATTGTAAAAGGGCCCCAAGTCTTTCATTGTTCTGTGATTATAGGAGTTATGAGGCTAATTGCACTGGCCCTTGGCTCACCCTCTACCAACGTAGATTTAATTGAAGTCAACTAAAAGAAAATTGAAATCTAAATGAAAAGAACGTGAGCCTGGGGCTTACAGGTCTAAATACAGAACGAAATAACCTCGCAGTCCCACGGAGACAAGTGACCTCGCACGAAACCCGGAGAACAGGGAGAGATGGGAGAGAAGCCACGTTCTGTCGTGTTACAGAGAGCAAGTTGCCTTTTGCTAAAGGCACTGACCTCTGAAGTGGGGGTGCAGTATCGGACTCGGTTAAAGGTGGTAATTCTTAGGTTTTTAATTGCCTGGAATATGGAGCAGAGACCACTGCAGTAAGGAGAAAGCATAAAGCCATATAACACCTAGGGCCTTATTCAAGGGCTGATCGCAGGAGCTTTAGGAATAAAGCGACACACACACACACACACACACACACACACACACACACACACACACACACACACACGTTATTTACCAGCAAACGACAACGGCCTTACAGTCTAACCCAGGTGAGGGCAACTCCAGTCCTCAAGGGCCATCAACAGGTCAGGATTTCAGGATATCCCTGCTTCAGCACAGGTGGTGCAGTCCTGAAAACCTCACCTGTTGGTGGGCCTTGAGGACTGAAGTTGCCCTCCCTTGGGCGAATGACTAAGGGAACGCAGCATTTATTACAAAACATTGCTGATCGGGGCTGTTATGAAAAGGCACATGTCCACAGCAGCCATTTTAAGAGTCCCCGCACACAACAAAAAAATGACAGTGTGCGTCCCAAACACAAAACGGCTGGATACTGCCACACTGAGGTAAGTGATCAGAGTAAAGAAAGCCAAGTAACTGCACCTGGCAGAAAATGTTATATTGGACCTCCCCATCGTTACGGCACCGTAACCCGGCTCGGATAGTTCTGCTCAGCACTGCGACAGTGCGGAGGAGCGGTATTACCGGATATCCGAAAAACAGAACCCCAGCGATAAACAGCAGATCCAGATCTCTCGTTACTTACGGGCCGAAGCTTTGGGGAGAGGACGTCTAGGAGAAGGCAGAGGGCGTCCAGCACCAGAGACTGGGGTCCCACGCGGGTCCGGATCGCTGGGCTGATTTCGGATACCATGGCCGTCAGAATGTTCTGCATCTGATTCAGCTTAGTCTGGGCCTGTTGGGGTACACATAGCACGCATAATAATAATACAAAATGATGCGGTTATCTCCCTGACGTCACCCTAGGGGCAGCTATGTGTATAAATGTCACCATCAGGGTAACACAGACAATGACCAGCAACAGCAGCAGGCATCTAAGTGGCCCCGCGTCACCCCCTGCATGGACACAGACAGAATGGGACCAATGACTTAGGCCGCGTGAATAGTGACGGCGACGGATGACGTCACCATCCGCGAAAGTTGAATTTCGCTTTGCAGCGACGTTGCTAGCGACCCGGCCATTGATTGGTTCAGAGCCTGTCACATGTGGCGACAGCCCCTGAAAAATAAAATTTGACCGGCAACCAAATTTTTGGTTGTGGCGTTGCGCTGGTATAAGCGCTTGTGACGGCAACAATGCATTTGTTTTGGAGCGACGTCGCTGTCGCAAGGCACTATAAGCGCAGCCTTACTGTGTGTCCCCCAATACCACAGAATGACAGTGACCCGATTAGTCTCCCAGTCAGAGATGGACGGATCCTGCATTCCGTCCGTAGCACCCCGGGCGCCAGGCACTTACAGGAAAGATCCAGGAAACCCCAGATCACTTAACAACGATAAAGATACAATGTTTGCACCTTCTTATGAATTACTAGCGGTTTAAGACTCTGAAACATTTATTTCAACAAGGGGCCCTATCCCTTTTAATATGATATTTAATCAGACTGACGAGGCTTCAGCCCAACAGTTACATTCGCATTAATACAGACTTAAACCGGGTATTAATGATCTACTTCCTGCAGTTAATGTTGCAATTGCTATCACCATAATGACAACACTTGAAATGTACGACTTCTCTACGTGAGAGCAGCAAGCCCCCTTCTCGATTTAACTCTCTCCCCACAACCATTTTATAGGAGGCTCCCCCAGAGCTGACCCACATTTGTATTTTTTTTTTTTAAACTTTGGGGACCCCCCTGCCGCTTCCCAAGATACTTACCAGTTACGTTGCCGGTGTTACTCCCTGGGCATTTAAACAGTCGTCCAATAGGAAGCCGTAATGTCATCCCACCTGATGACAGAGCTTCCCATTGGCTCGCAATCCGGCAAGATTTGGCAGTCACTGCGAAAGCCATAAAAAGGGGAGAACAACACTGACGTCTAAACCAGCAAGTCCTCTGGGGCTAAATCTAGTGTAGTTCAGCTCCGGAGGACGTCCCATCGTCCACGAATATGCCACCGATTTGTTTTCGGATGCATCTTAAGGCCAAGATTATACTGCCTGCGCGCGACGGAGTGCATAGCCTCGCCCAAACTCCTGCAGCCCAATCTTATCTGTGAACTTGGCTGTAGGAGATTGGGCAGGCGATGGGGAGGTGTGGCGGACGAGTCACGAAGCTGGTTCGCCCTCATTGGCTGAACCGCTCATGTGACGCGCTTGAAAAGACAATTTTTTTTGTCTATCCAAACCGCAGTCGCGCCATCGCACTAGAAGCGGCTTCATAGGCATTAGGCAATTTGTGTTTGGCGAGCACGCGGCACATCACCCAAGCTGGGAACACCGGCTGCAGATCGGACACAGTGACAACAATTCAAATAGGCACCTGCTGGACGTACCTCGTAGTGGCTGTTGGGGTAGGCAATGCGGGGGATGTTGGAGGCTGCGAACAGGAGGTGGAACGCGACGGGGAGGAAGGGGAGGTATCTCATGAGCTGGAAGTTCTGCCCGCGCATTATAGTGGTGTTCAGTGTGTCCGTGAACACCAACCAGTCCAGAGCCAGACACACCGTGCCAAAACTGGACTCCTTCACCTTCATATTTAGAAAGTTGTCATACAAGCCCTAGGGGGAGGGACGGAAATCACAACGGTCAACAGAAAAGAATCGGCGACAGAAGCTTCGGCCCGGCGAGACGGACGACTTTATTCCCGGGTCTGTATGTAGATGCAGTAGATCTTTTTTTAACCCTCACTGTAATATGGTCAAGGTCCCACCTGGCCACAAAGGGGTTAAATTAAAGTGGGACCAGAGTTCAAAGGACCAGTATTGATGTCTTATGTATTTAGCCTTAGGAAAGTCCCATTCTCTTGCAGTGTCTTGGTTACTAAGCAATAGATTGTAAGCTATTCTGTACAGGTATTTACCTGCCATGTATAGCACCGATTTGTCTATGTGAACAAAACCATTACACAATAAATGCCCCCCCCCCCCCCCCCCCCCAAACAGCTCTATAATTGGTGCCTATAAAATCAGGCAGAGAACTTTAACTAGGAGCTGGAGGGGGAACGCCCACTTAAGAGTGTTGCGTTACTGCAGATCTCGAAGTACCTGCGTCAGCTTCTCATACTCGCCGGTGGACATGGCGAGGTGCAGGATGTGATGGAACCGGTGGGACATGGCGCTCAGCGGGGCCTTGCCCAGGGGATTGAAGGGGTCAGCGATATCCCCCAGAAAGAGCTGGGGGTCAGGCACGGCGAGGTCTTGACCGATACGTTTTCTGGAGACAGGAGAGAAAAAAAACAAAAAAACTGTGTGAGGCAAGCGGGTCACAGGAAACGCGTTCCACTGTACAAGAGCTGACACTCCTTCACCCAGGAAGTACGGGGCAGAACATGCGAGATCAGAGGGTAGGGTACATTTGAAGCAACAGTCCTGGCATTTGCAGTATAGTTACAGCAGCTGTAACTATTCTATGGAAAACTGGAATATTTGTACTTTAAAAGATAAAAAAAATGCAACTAAATATCATTTTCGATTCCCATATTGCCCAGAAAAGCCATAAAAAAAAAAAACAAACCTGTGGAAATGCAGTAAATGCAGTATTTTGGCACCTGCCCTTGTATTAAAATGACAACACATGGACAAAGCGACGGGATAATGTTATTACCCTTGAAGTGCTTTGCAAACTACATAGATGGAAAATGTAACCCCTTGCATGCCGGAGGGAACTGCTCACCTCTGCACTCGGGGCAGCTTGAAAATCTCCTGCCATACATAGAACAGGCCCTTGTTCTGGTCCTTCAGCCCGATTTTCATGGTCTGGACAATATGCATGTTCAGCTCTTTCTTTCCTCGGCTGTGCAGGAACTGCAGGGACATGGAGAAGACAGACATGGTACCAGGCAGGGAGGGCATTACTGCAGGGGCATGAAGCAGACAGCCTCACCAATATCAGCCCCACGCCCCCCAAACTCGCTCTCAAAGCAGCACTCCAGGTTGTAGTTTATGGGGTTTCTTTAGTTACAGGGGGTCTCTGGAGCTGAACCGCGTTCATGTCGGCTCCGGTGACACCCTGCTTCCCGAGAGAGTTACCTCTGAGGGTGTGGCGGTAGCAGCACCCCAGGGCTTGTTGGGCCTAACATGATGGCGGCTTAAATATATTAAAAACCCACAAGGCAGCGACCCCACCTCTCTCTTGGCTCTCTAACAAGGACATGGTGTACAGAATACACGTGCTTGAAGAACACTTTTCCATTCAGGGGTCTGTAAGAATATTTATTTGCAATTAATTGCCCCCTCAGCCCTCTCCCAAATAGCATCTTTGCTATTAGTGCAGTTAAATTAGGGAAGCCAATTATACTGTTACATTTTACACCGGTTATGTTGGATTGCACCATTAAGCAGACCAATAAAGTTGTGTGCGTGAGATATAGATATAGTATATAAAAAGATATATAATAAAGATATATAATATTGTTGGCCTCAGTGAAGTAAGAAGAAAAGATGATGGCCTAATTTAACTCAGTAGCACACACCTATTCTATTAGAGGTACTGATAATGGAAGAATCAGGGGAGTAGGCTTCATCGTTAACAAGAGATGGAGAAACATAGTGGAGTATGAAAGCTCATCTGAAAAGGAATGCAGGATCGGCATGCAGTTGACAGAGATACAGGCTTCAAATAAGCCAAGTGTATGACCCAAAATCAAGTCACAGACAATGACGTGGAAGACTTCTACCATGAAACCAAGCAACTTATCAACAAAGGAAATTGTCACCTCAAGACCGTTATGGGAGATTTCAATGCAAATATTGGGGCCCTGCTGGCAAGTGTAGGTACGGCAACAGGAATGAACGCGGAGACAGATTGGTAGAACTTGTAGAAAACGTGTACATCCTAAATTCATTCTTCAAGAAGAATCCAAATACAAAACGGACCCACCGAACAAGAAACACGTTATTGAAGACTGCACTGTTCTGAACGGGTTTGACACAAGCAGTGATCACTGCAGATTACATCTGAATAGGATACAATGAAGAAGCTAGAGATGGATGGGGTAGGGGACCCAAGAAAAGGC
Source organism: Ascaphus truei (assembly GCF_040206685.1). Classification (NCBI taxonomy): domain Eukaryota; kingdom Metazoa; phylum Chordata; class Amphibia; order Anura; family Ascaphidae; genus Ascaphus; species Ascaphus truei. Next base: position 39,471,521 of record NC_134493.1, on the reverse strand, counting down.
TTAAAAAACAACTCACTGGGTTGGTAGAAAAAGATAAAAAAAAGTTTAATGATGACATACTAAAAAACACAAAACGTCTACATAAAACAAAAAAATCTCCTCCCACGCCCGCAGGCGCTTGCTCAACCTCGAGAAAGCACCTGTGGGCGTGAAACGCGCGGGAGATTTTTTGTTTTGTTGATGTTTTTCAGGATGTAATCATTAAACTTTTTTTTTACCTTTTCTACCAACCCAGTGAGTTGTTTTTTAAGCCTTTTCTTGGGTCCCCTAACCCACCCATTTCTAGCTGCTTCATTGTATCTCCTTTCTGATTGGAGCGAGGCGCAGGGGATCTGCAAATCTGTTTCATCAACTACGCTCTCGGCGCGAGCGGAGAACTGGCCAGCGGAACCGGCGACGGTGTTCCATATGGAGTAGCTGAAACTCCTCACCGCGAAGATCACAGGCATCAAGGAACTTCCAGATCTGGTCGTGCTTCGGAGGCAACGCATTTCGCTCTTTAAACATTACCAACAACGGTCGTTCCGATTCAAGCTTATACACTTAATTTGCCTGCCTTTGATCCCCCGCACTCAGCATACTGGGCTCATTATTCTCCGTTACGGATTTATAAGTATTTATGCCTCTAAAGATAGTACCCGTATTGACTTTACGATCATTACAGGACTTTGTGGCTATTATAGCCTAGGGCTTGTCCTTGAGCTTGAACCGGCTATTGTTTTTTTTTACATCTGAATGGGAAAATGGAAAGAAGCAAAAACTGGTTGAAAAGAAGATAAATCAACATCCAAACCCTCAAGAACAGCAGAGACCAAGTAGAACGGAATAATCGCTCCCGCTTGCTTGAAATGCACGAGGACACTTTAACAAACAATTGTGAAGAACTTATGAAGATTGTAGTTGAAAGCGCAGACACAACAGGGGGGAGAATCGCGAACCAAAAAACAGAAGAAAATATCTGATAAAACAGAGAAATTACTGAGGCAACGAAAAGAAAGTAAGCAATCCCAAGATGCAAGAATTTCATTAATGAATCAATCAATCTCTCTCTCCATCTATAAATCGCCAGAGTGAGGTAGTCCTGCATGTACAGGTAGGCAAATACTGATGGTTCACATACACAAAATAAAAAAACTGTCAATAAGCAGTATATGTAGTTAAATAAAGGTATAGGCGCTCGCTCCACTAAAGTTAAATTAACTGCCTGGGTGCAGACTGCAAAGGGAAGTATGAAAGGGTAATAGGAAGCAGGCACACCGGGGCTCGGAGAAATAATAGCAAATGTATTTAAACATATCCGCTCAATCTGGAGCCTTTGTCAAGACGTATTGAGAGGCTCCAGAGTGAGGCGAAACGTTGCTATGTTTAAATACATTTGCTATTATTTCTCCAAGCCCCGGTGTGCCTGCTTCCTATTATATACATATACTAGCTGAGAGCCCCGGCGTTGCCCGGGATGTTTGTGGTGTGGGTGTGGCATTTGGGTGGGGAGTGGTCCACGCGGCCCATGTGCGGTGGTAGTGCTGCTGTGGCTGTACTGATGGTGATTGTATCGGTGTGCTGATTTGGGAGGGTTTGGTGCTGATGTGGGGGTGCGGATGTGGGTGTGCCGATGGGGGAGGTGCAAAGGTGGCGATGTGTGGGTGCTGATGGGGGCTGAGAATGGCGGGGAGCCGAGAATGCCATTGTGCTGGGGGGGCATGGGATACCGGTGTGCTGATGTGGTGGTGCTGGGGATAGTGTGTGTGTGTATACATTGTATGTGTGTGTGGGAAGGGGGGGAGGTGGTGGGAAGGAGGTGGTGGGAAGGGGGGAGGAGGTGGGGAGGAGGGGGGGAAGGGGGGGAGGAGGGGGGAAGGGGGGGAGGAGGGAGGAAGGGGGGGAGGTGGTGGGAGGTGGTGGGGAGGAGGGGGGAAGGGGGGGAGGTGGTGGGAAGGGGGGGGGAGGTGGTGGGAAGGGGGGAAGGGGGGGAGGTGGTGGGGAGGAGAGGGGAAGTGGTGGGAAGGGGGGGAGGTGGTGGGAAGGAGGTGGTGGGAAGGGGGGAGGAGGTGGGGAGGAGGGGGGAGGTGGTGGGGAGGAAGGGGGAAGGGGGGGAGGAGGGGGGAAGGGGGGGAGGAGGGAGGAAGGGGGGGAGGTGGTGGGAAGGGGGGGGAGGTGGTGGGAGGTGGTGGGAAGGGGGGGAGGTGGTGGGAAGGAGGTGGTGGGAAGGGGGGGGTGGTGGGAAGGGGGGGGTGGTGGGAAGGGGGCGGTGGTGGGAAGGGGGGGGGGTGGTGGGGAGGAAGGGGGAAGGGGGGGAGGAGGGGGGAGGTGGTGGGGAGGAGGGGGGAAGGGGGGGAGGTGGTGGGAAGGGGGGAGGAGGGGGGAAGGGGGGAGGAGGGGGGAAGGGGGGGGAGGTGGTAGGGAGGAGGGGGGAAGTGGTGGGAAGGGGGGGAAGTGGTGGGAAGGAGGTGGTGGGAAGGGGGGGGAGGTGGTGGGAAGGGGGGGAGGTGGTGGGAAGGGGGGGAGGAGGGGGGAGGTGGTGGGAAGGGGGGAGGTGGTAGGGAGGAGGTGGGGAGGAAGGGGGAAGGGGGGAAGGTGGTGGGGAGGAGGGGGGAAGGGGGTGTGAAGGGGGAGGAGGGGGGAAGGGGGGGGAGGTGGTAGGGAGGAGGGGGGAAGTGGTGGAGGTGGTGGGAAGGGGGGGTGGTGGTGGGAAGGGGGGGGTGGGGTGGTGGGAAGGGGGGGGAGGTGGTGGGAAGGGGGGGAGGTGGTGGGAAGGGGGGGTAGGTGGTGCGAAGGGGGGAGGTGAAGGGGGTGGGGGGGAGGTGAAGGGGGGGTGGAGGGGAGGTGAAGGGGGGGTGGAGGGGAGGTGAAGGGGGGGGAGGAGAGGTGAAGGGGGGTGGAGGGGAGGTGAAGGGGGGGGTGGAGGGGAGGTGAAGGGGGGGGGGTGAAGGGAGGGTGAGGGGAGGTGAAGGGGGGTGTGGGGAGGTGAAGGCCGCTCACTCAGCCGTCCGGCCGCTCCCTCAGCCGTCCGGAAGCTCCCACGTGGATCTGAGGCGGGAGGCAGCTTGTTGTGGCCGCTCCCCCGCTGTGTCCCGGGCGCTCGCTCCTCCGCTGACTGTAGCGGCGCCGGGGGGGGGAGGGGGTGGAGGTGAAGGGGGGTGAGGGTTGGGTGAAGGGGGGTGAGGGGAGGTGAAGGCCGCTCACTCACCCGTCCGGAAGGTCCCACGTGGATCTGAGGCGGGAGGCAGCTTGTTGTGGCCGCTCCCCCGCTGTGTCCCGGGCACTCGCTCCCCCGCTGACTGTAGCGGCGCCGGGGGGGGGGGGGGCTGAAAGCGCGGGAAACACGGGGAGAGGAGGAGGTGCGCGCGGGTGTGGATGCTGATGTTCGGGGAGGAAGAGGCGGAGGCTCCGGGACCGGCGGGTATGTGAGCCCCACCCCCCGGGTTATACATGCTGCTAATGTACACACCCCCCTACTGTGTGTGTCCCTGTGTGTGTGTGTGTGTGTGTGTCCCTGTGTGTGTGTGTGTGTGTGTGTCCCTGTGTGTGTGTGTGTCCCTGTGTGTGTGTGTGTGTGTGTCCCTGTGTGTGTGTCCCTGTGTGTGTGTGTCCCTGTGTGTGTGTGTCCCTGTGTGTGTGTGTCCCTGTGTGTGTGTGTGTCCCTGTGTTTGTGTCCCTGTGTGTCCTTTGGCCCGTCACTCCGCCTCAGGCCAATGAGAGGTGTGCGGGGGCGGGCCAAGGGACCAATCAGATTTCCCCTAGGGACACCGGACATCCAGGCAGGCAGGCAGGCAGGCAGGCAGGCAGGCAGGCAGGCAGGCAGGCAGGCAGGCAGGCAGGCATACAGTGCTTTCACTAATATAGTATAAGATATTCTATTTCCATGAACCGGGCTAATCTTCCCATATGAAATCCCAGCACGTACCTGCAGTGTATTGATACAGGATCTGATGTCATTCTCCGCCTTCTCACACAAGGCCATGAGAGCGCTGCTATCTGCCTTCATTTCCCGATTAACGGTGATCTACAGAAGACAAAACGCCCATCACACACGGACACGCAAGGAGCTCCGTGCTGGAACAGGCTCATTGTTACAGCAAGTCTGCATCGAATGGAACATCACATGTATTCCACGTTATCGAAAACAATTCGGCTTTATTTAATAAAACTAATATAACACTTATGGATTGTATATTGTATTTAGATTAAAGGTATATTAGAGGAATTGTATAAATAAGTAAGAAAAAAAAGAATGAAATATTGGGAGAAAGAAGTCTCCTGCCCTGCAGAGCTTGCAATCTGTTATGAATTTTTTTTTATATACAAATAGCTAAAATGTATAATGTTTATGCTCAACTGCGCGATTGGAAGGTACTACGGGGCGGACTCACCAAGCGCAGGTATGGGGCTAGTGCATCTTATCCCGCGTTTACCCCGAGTCAAGTAAATAGGAATTAACGCTGGATCAGGCTCCCCAAGGCTGCGTCCATAGTGGTTCCGACGTCACCTGCGTCAAAATCAAACCAATGGAGGCCAATGCTCATGTGCACAGTGCGCGCATGTGAGTGCCGAGGCGACGGATGCATGGAGAGACAAACTTGTTTGTCTTTGCTGCGCGATGGCCGGGTCACGTGAGCGGTTCGCCCAATGAGGGCGAACCAGCTCCGTGACGTCACGGCCGCGCCCCTGCCATCAGGAGAGAAATCTCTGCTGCCACAGGCGAGCGTGACACCACACACACACACACACACACACACACACACACACACACACACCCCCCCCCCCCATGCGGACGCCCATAAATCTGCCCTGATGAACACCATGAATCCCAGCATCACGCAGCTCATAATGTGTAGGTAACAGGGACCTCCCTGAGCAGTCACAGCGCTCTCTCCAATTACTTCGCTGAAGTCATTAACAAAGGCCAGTGCCGTCAAGGGGGCAATTATATACACGCCCAATGGCGGCATTCGGGCAGGTTTAGGACGGAAATCACCATAGACTCCAATGGCGATTTATGGCCAAGATTGGACTGAACGGCCACTTCAGCGTATAGATAAGGCGGCCCAAAAGTAGAGCCATGAAGTCACCATGTGGGACATCGCACCCCATCTTGAATGGCAGTTGCCGTCAGTTTGGGCGCGATGTTCTGCATCGCATCTTCTTGACTGCCAGCCTACAGTAGGTGTATTACTCTGCAACAAAGTTAAAAGGACTCTGCCATGAAACATTTTTGCAGCCACCCCCCATATATAAAGTTGATTTCTCAGGCACAGCCCGACGGGCGGTAATGGGTTTGTGCTTTCTCCCAACCTAAAATTAACTGAGCTGGCGACTTGCCGTTAGCCGGGTGCTGGGGGATCACTTGGTGTGCTCAGGATCAACATATTGAGGCAAACACGGGTTCATTAGCGAGAGCCTCCCCCGGGGGCACAGGGTAACCTAGATACAAAACACTTCAACCACGCACATCTGTGTCATTGTCTCACTAATGCACAGCTGCTCACTTAACCCTTTCTGATGTGAAAGCACAATCCTACCCCTGGTTATTTTGTATTTACTTCATTACATTGTCTGATTAATGTTAACCAGTTGGTGTAGAAACGCAATGATTATTATTCTGTCACAAATAAATGGTTTAATGCTTAATATTGCATACCACAATTAGAAATGGCAAACCATGCATTAATGACAGTCATTGGGATTGACCAGAGAAGCAGAAAGGATTACAACTGTGTGGAAGTTGCTTCTTTAACTAGTGTATCGGGACTAGTAACCATTTGCCGATGATAAACACGGGATTCAGACAGGACCACGGAATAGAATTACATGTAGATGTGGCTTCCTCCAACGTCACCATCTGAATAATACCCATTTCTGATGCTGTAAATGTAGGCATGGGAGAGGCGGCTACGAATGTGTATGCTATTTGCACTGACCTCATACAACCTTTGCACCAGCCTGGAGGGCAGGGTCTGCGGGAAAATCAACATGAAAGCTTGCTGTCTCAGCTGCCGTAAGGATGGGACGTACCTGTAAATGAATGGGGGGGAAAGGGGAAGAGAAAGAGAGAGAGAGGAGGGGGGAAGAGAAGCGAGAGAGGGGAGGTGGGGGGGGGGGGCGCCAAGAGAAGTGAGAGAGAGAGGGAGGGGATGTGGGGGGGAGAAAGTGTCACACACAGCCACAGGGTTGAGTGCGCACAGACAGTGGGGATTATTATTTCAATTACTTGAAATAATGTAGGAGCCAGGGTGGAACAAGTCAGCGGTGAGCCCCAGTGCAAGGGAAAAAGAAAAAGTCCCCCCCTCTCTGCCGTTAAGGATATCCCTGCTTCAGCACAGGGGGCTCATTCAGTCCCTGTTTTAGCACAGGTGGCTCATTCAGTCCCTGTTTTAGCACAGGTGGCTCATTCAGTCCCTGTTTTAGCACAGGTGGCTCATTCAGTCCCTCATTCAGCACAGGGGGCTCATTCAGTCCCTGTTTTAGCACAGGGGGCTCATTCAAAGCCTGTTTTAGCACAGGGGCCTCATTCAGTCCCTAATTCAACACAGGTGGCTCAGTTTTGAAAAAAAAAAGAAAAAAGGAAGGAGTCTTACAAATTATATGCCCCTCTTTTTCAGCACGGGCGGGGAGCAGGCGAGCCACTGGAGGTTTAAATCCCCCCAGCATCATACGGGGCCAATAGCAAGCAGCGACGCTGATATGTCAGATTCTTATTGGCCAGAGGGAGATTTAAAGCTCCATTTTCATTCCCCTGGAATGGAGGACCCGGTAAATATCCCGGGAAGAAAGGGAGCACTAGAACTAAAATGAGTACGGTTCATTAAAAACATTTTTCTAACCCCAGCTTTTTTTTTATGTAGGGGGAACTGATCCTTTAAAGCAGCACAACAAATGACAGTTTGCTTTGTTGTTTTAGGTCTCCGGAGCGAAACTGCATTAATTTCAGCTCCGGGCGCCCCCTGATTCTAGAGACACTTACCTCAGTAAAGGGTGCCGGTGTGTCTCTCTGCTGTTTAAAATGTCCCACGCCACGTGGGTCAATAGGAAGTCGTAAGGGAGGACGTCACTGCTTCCTATGGGCTGGTGTGAAGTGGGACATTTACAGCCGCCATTATGTTAGCCCCAAAAAGCCCCGTCGGAACTGCTACCTGCATGCAGAGAGACCGGAAGCAGGGGGTCCCCGAGGGGTGAAACGAACACAGTTCTGGTCCAGAGACCCCCGGCTTTAATCCCATAACTAAAAAAAAGGAAAAGCAAAGTGCAAATGATTGTGCTGCTTTAAGGTTTCCAGACCCATTCTATGCTGAGAATTCAGTGTCTACTTCCTGCAATCTGTATTGCAGTCATTAAAAAAAAGAACAAAATACACATGGACATTAACCCTGTTCCTGCCAGAAAAGTATCTGCAGAGTATTTTGAAGGAAATGTGCAGCATATCCATCTGAGAGGGAGAATAGACAGACAGGACAGACACTGCCTCTGCCAAGATAACATCCCCCCCGTGTCTCATCTCAGGACTACTAACTGGTCATTGCAGATACAGATGATGGGCCGCAGAATAAGGCCCCCTTCCTTCTTCTTCCTCTTGGCTCCTGCGGCCTCGCTCCCTGACTCCGTTTCCTTGGCGTCTTTACGGTTGACCAAATTCAGCAGCATGTTGATGGAGACCTGGGCAAGGGAGATGGATGAAGGAAAACCACCGGAGTGGGAAGCAGACCCTGCGAACATGCAGCCTCCCCTTCACTGCTCAATGTTATTGCTACGGTTCTGATGCACTGGAAAGAACCTCGGCAGCATGGACCGGGACATGCTCCAGGCAGGAAGTATGGCGGGTGGGCCTCTTCCCATCTCCGGAGCCGACATCTCCTCTGGATACCACGTGACAACGCAACGCCTTGACGCAACATCCCGTGACGTGCGGGGCCTCTTTCCTGCCCTCACATCAAGGCGACACCACGTGGTAGCAGGAGGCGACGACGGCACTAAGTGGCCCTTAGCTCTCCCCCGGCCTAACTCTGGTAATCACAGTTTAAATGTGGTGGTGGTTTATTCAACACATAAATGGGGCCCGGGGAAGAGCGCGGGGCCCGGGGAAGAGCGCGGGGCCCGGGCGCAGGGACACCGATGGCACCGCCAGCGAGCCGGCCCTGGTCCAGGTAACACATGCAGTTAACATACCGAGTTGCATGTCGTAAAAACCCTATGCCTGGAACAATATGGCTTAGATCCCAGGGCCAGCTGCAATATCATTTTATTAGACCCCCCGCAGCAAAACACACACAGTATAAACTACTATTCCTAAGAAAGTGCAAAAAAACATATAGCTATAGTAAAACACACACATACGCGCACGCGCGCGCACTGGAGCAAAGAAAGAGGCAGCACATTGCAGGGGAGCGAATTGAAAATAGTGCATCGCCCCCAAATCCAACGTTTCGGTTCCAAAAGCAGAACCTTCATCAGGGTGATGTTGATTTTTGCTTCACTCACCTGCACTGTGCTGCCTCTTTCTTTGATCCGATGCATTGATTTGGGTAAGATATAGGTTTATTTCCAATGATGCGTGCACTTGCCAATATATGCCAGTTTGTTGGAGGTGTACCCGCTGCTTTGTGGTTTGGACACAGTAAAAGATATAAAATCGGTACAGTGCCCATGTTATATGTTCATCATCATACTGGTCATCCCCCAAACCATGCCCTGTTTTTCAGACTTACTGTCGGCGCCCCATCGATCTCGTCTATGATCAGACAGTTGGGTCGCTCGTTGGCGCCCAAAACAGATTTCATCTGAGTCGCGGCTTCGATGCGGGTTTTGAACAGCTCGGGGCTCCGGTCATCGCTTGGAGGTGAAAACACAAAATGTTAGAAGCGCCTCGAGTTCAAACGGGCCAATACCAATGTACACGGAGACATCATAGATGAACACGTCGTAGTACCAAGTTACTCACAAAAACAGTATCGCGTTACAACAGCTAGTAAGGTTTCCTTTGAGAGGTGAACCCAGGGGTGGGCAACTCCAGTCCTCAAAAGCCAGGTGTTCAGGACATCCCAGCTTCAGCACAGGTAGCTCAATCAGTGGCTAAGACAGAGGCTGCTTCAGCACAGGTGGCTCAAAGAGCCTGCTTCAGCCCAGGTGGCTCAGTGAGCCAATCAGTGGCTCAGTCTTTGACTGAGCCACCTGTGCTGAAGCAGGCTCTTTGAGCCACCTGTGCTGAAGCAGCCTCTGCCTTAGCCACTGATTGAGCCACCTGTGCTGAAGCAGGGACATCCTTAACACCTAACTTATTGGTGGCCCTTGAGGACTGGAGTTGCCCAACCCGTGTTAAGCCATGCAACAAGATAACACAGGCATATGGCGCGGTTATTTGCATGCTACAGGATACAGCACTTCCAGTGGAAAGTAGAACGTAACCAAGTTGCAGATTGTGCTTGGATCCGACCTGGCTGAGGGGGACAGTGTTATGCCATCACAGGCAGTATGGCTCACCTGGCATTCATTTCCACCACGTTGTACCCAGCATGCTTGACAATCACATGTGCCAATGTGGTCTTTCCCAGGCCAGGGGGGCCACAGAGCAATGCAACCTGGGAAAAAAATAAGGGTAAAGATGATTCAGAACTAAAGATGTTTTCAAGGTCGGGGGGGGGGGGGGGTCGAATTCACTGCTCTCAACTTATTCACGTATTCTGCTTCCTGGAACTGCAGGGGCTTGGTTACCATCAGATTATTCCACTTGCAAAGGCCAAAATTATTCTGATTTTGGTCCTTTTGATGCCAGAGAAGCCTGCAATTTCGGTTAAGCCATTTCCGTCAAGCCCCGCTTAATTTTATTGAGCAGTGCACATGCTAAAGCTTTTAAGCCACATTTACCCTGTTTTTGGGTCGGTTGTGCTGGTCCAGTTCGGCCTCCAGAATCTCCTCTGTAATCTGAGCTTTGGTCTTCCACTTGCCCTGCTGCTCCTTCTGGAATTTGGAGTTGGGGGGCGCTTCCGCGCTCGCCTTAGGTTTCTTCACAGCTTTCTCCTTTCCAAAAACCACTTTGTCCCAAAGCTTCAGCCATTTCAGCAGGCAGCGGTTTGTGTACTGCGGAGGATGAGAGAGAGATCATGGAACACTCGGGGCGGGGGGAGGGAGATGGAGAGACGTACTGGATCAAAGTATTGAAATACAGTCATTATAAGACTGTAGGGAAGGGGGTGGAGATTTCACTTTATCTTCAAAGATAGATTGTGGGGAATTTAAGCCCGAGAACCACAACCCCCAACTCAGACATGCAACGCTTTCCAACATGTGCTACCTTGAGGATATGAAGCCCTACATTTGCATTGTTCTTTAAGTATAGGTTTTCCACTGAAATTATCTAGAAAGGGCTGGAAAAGTGGGTTACTTTGTAATGGTATGTATTTTATCTATATTCTTTCTTCATAAAGAGGGGTCAATTAGTTCTATACTTTGGCCCAAATAATTTAATCTCACAACTGATAATTTCGGCCAAAGATTTTCACTAAATTACCCATATTTAGAAAGAATATAGATAAAAATACATGTCAATGTACTAAATAATTTGTCATATTGGATGTTGCGTTGGGGCCTCTGTCTCTAATTTTATACAGTAGCACTCCAAATGACACACATACCCCTGCAGGGGCTTTTGGTTTTAAGCTTACTAAGACTGTATGTACTTTGTAATGATCTATAAATTATATAAGAGAGAAGATACCTTTATAAAAAAAATAAACATAATATTAACCAATAACTGCACCCTACTGCAGTGATGGTATTTTTCAGGGCACAGGAAAGAGTCGCGGAGGTTTTGCAGAAGTAGGAAAGAATTCTGAACAGTTTCTGCGACGCATGACGAGAAGCGCGCATGCCTACATCATCGCTGAGCAGCTCCGTGTAATGCCTCGGCGTGAAGCGGTCCACCCACAGGCAGTGAGACGATGCCTCCTCTCCATCCTCCTCTTCTCCTGCAGCGGTGACGAGCTCCTCAGTCTCCCCAAAGTCGTCGTTAATTTGGCTAAAATGAAAAATAAGCCTGATAACATATTACTGCGTAAATGACCACAGATATTTACATAAAAATAATAATAATTAAAAAAAAAAAAAGTCCTTTTTGGGTTTCTGATAAAGATTAAAATCTTAATTTTTCCCCTTATGAGATATCATTGGATGATATGACACAGGGGTTTTTTGCTTGCCTTCCTCTGGATCAATAAGTATAGATATAGGATAAAGTATCTGTCTAAATGTAGCATAGGTTTAACTTGATGGACGTGTCTTTTTTCAACCTAATCTGCTACGTAACTATGTACCAAGTGTTATTAACTGAGCAAAAAGTATCTGGAAGATTTATCTTCAGGAAACCTGCAAGTAGAATCGGAACAATGTGAACACATCAAGAGGCCGCATTCTCTTAACTTAGATTGTAAGCTCTTCGGGGCAGGGACACTGGTCCCTAATGTTACTTTTATGCCCGAAGTGCTTATTCCCATTATGTGTTATATTATTATGTCCCGTGTATTACTGCTGTGACGCGCTGTGTACCTGGATGGTGCTATATAAGTAAAGGACATACATACATAATGGTTATTACAACAGAATTTTTTTTTTTACCCCGATTTGGAAACGGGCGTTTCATCTTGCCAGTTTTATTTGAATAAATGCAGCACTTCTATACCTTTAAGGCAAATGCCATTATCTAAGCTGCCGATCAATCTGCAGAGATCCTGCTTCCCGGGGCACTTAATATGGCCGCCTATTTCAAGAGGCAGTGCTGTGCTTTTCTAGATGGTTGCTATAGCAACACAAGGAAGCTCAATACATTCAAACTCGTTAAAAAGGGCATCAAGAGTGAAAAAAAAACAAAAAAAAAAGATTTTGAAGGAAATTCTTATTAAGCTCTGAAGCATACGTCTTGGAAGCTCGATTCAGATTTTCTTTGATAATGGTCTCCCAAACGTGATGCTACTGGCAGAGGTGTTAATACGCGCACCCCTCCCCCTCCCCATATGAAGATTCAGGCTACAGAAGAATTATTTACCTTACTTTCCCCTTGAAAATGAATACTCCCCCACCCTATACTACCTATTCCTAAGGACCCGCAAGGTGCTTGGAAATCCTGCCCTGGGAGTTATCTGCAGAAAAGGTTTTTTGTTGTTCGCACTCTATTGTGCTCACTGTACCAGAACAAAAGAATTGCAGAGCACTGTGGGTAAAATGGGTACATCTCATTTTAGAGTGACTTCAAATAGTAGGAAGGCCGGGCACTCCTTAAGTCGAAGAAAAAGTTTCTTTATTGAATATACATATTCCTCCTATGCGTTTCGGTGCCAGCTGTGACTGAAACGCGTCGGAGGATTGTGTATGTTCAATAAAGAAACCTGATCTTCATTCCACAAGTGCCCGCTGCCTTCCTACGATAGAGTTATCTGCAGAACACCCACCTATTCAGCATTTCCGTAAGACGCTGGGACTCCTCTAAAACCTGCCGGCGACGCTGGAAGGGAAAATAGATCAGTAAGTACAGGCCGCCACACACACAGAGTGACAAGGTAGTTCACACATACACCTTCGACCACTTAGCCTTGTGATCATTGCTTTATAAATCATGGTCTATTAGTTCAGAGCCTGGAAAGCCTATTCTCTCCCCGGCAGAACAGAACGAAAAGGACCCAATAGACACTAAATTATGCCCCAACGCTGCAGCCATTCCAACATAACAGAGCTTCAAAGGGTCAAAGTGTATTGTATGTTTAAGAATCCACAAAAAATATAATGATACAGGCAGGGCCTGCTTGATGGCGGTCCAAATCGGTGCCATTTAAAACCTGACCTGTTGGTGGCCTTTGAGTTTTGGAGTTGGTCACCCCTGCACTAGAGCATTAGAATCCATGGAAAGGTTTCCTTAAAGGTGCTTTTCTCCCTAGGGGTGTTTTCGCTCTGTGTGAGGTGGGAAGCAGGGGGTCTCTGGAGCTGAACGGCATTAATTTCAGCTCCGAGGTTCCCCTGCTCCCGAGATACTTACCTCCGTAGGTCACGCCAGTAGCAGCCCCGGCTGGGCACGCAATATGGGGGGGGGTCCTGCGCGATACCAGCATGACCTACGGATACAGGCGATCCCCAGAGCTGAAATTAATATGGTTAACCTCTAGAGACCCCGTGCCCCCGTACCGCACCTAGGGGGAATTTTTTTATTTTTTAAATGCTCCTTTAACAGGACACCGCACAGACAGACATTACCTCATCAGCAACCTGCTCCTTCAAGTATGAGAAGGGCACCCCGAGGAGATTCAGTTGACGATCACCGTTCCAGTTAAAACCCCCATGCTTGGAGATCTGTTGGGGATGAAACAATGCTGCAGGTGATATATATACACACACACACACACACCTCCTCCCCTCAGGAAAATCTTCATTAAGGCCCGTGCTAAACCAGCTTCACATTGCAACATCACTTTAAGAGCGCGCACATGTCCTCGAAAGGGAATGGATAACAGAGTTACAAAACAAACGAGCTGAACAATGCAGTAAGCAGAGGTTTCTGTTTCTTTGCCGGCTATAAAACAGAACAAAGAATAAGCCCTGGCGTCTCACTGATTTACTTTGTGTCTCTGCGTTGCAAAGGACTGGACTTCAAGCTCTCCAGGGCAGGGATTTTACAAACACTCATTGCCCGCGCTGGTATATTAGGGAGAGAACTGGCCTCGTACTGTAAGTGGGAAACCTGATTGTGCAAATCAGCGCCATAAGAGTTAGTAGAAGTCATTATCGACTTGTATCTTGGTTACATTGTAGCAACATTGCACTGATCGCCAATGCACAAAGCACCACACATTGTGCTCTACAAACATTCGACAAATTATTATTAATATTAATGGCTCATCAAGTGAAGTGAACCAATAAGGGCAATACTGGCAGTACCACCGTCCAGCGGCTCACCTCAGTTCCAGCCCCCTGCTGCTCCTCCCTCAGAGCCATGTAGACCCTGGACCCATCACTGGACGTCACATGGATGTAATCCTCCAGCACAGGGGGACGTGTCAGCACGCGCTTGTGCTCCGCTTCGGTGGGGGTCACCTGCAGAGGAGCCATGTCGCTGACCTCTAGGACATCGAGGTTCAGAAATGTTGTATCCCTGCCAACACAAGTCCCCAGTTACATAGATGACAGGCAATAGAAGAACCTTAACGCCTCTGCTCTAGTAGGGAGTTGGACGAGGATACAAATGTCAAATAAAAGCATGAAGCAGGCGCTATGGGCTGCTGGAATAGATTTGTGGTAAGAACCCAGTGAATCTAACTTGTACAGGCATACCCCGCATTAACATACGCAATGGGACCGGAGCATGTATGTAAAGCGAAAATGTACTTAAAGTGAAGCACTACCCGTTTCCCACTTATCGATGCATGTACTGTACTGCAATCATCATATATGTGCATAACTGATGTAAATAACGCATTTGTAACAGACTCTATAGTCTCCCTGCTTGCGCACAGCTTTGGTACAGGTAGGGAGCCAGTATTGCTGTTCAGGACGTGCTGACAGGCGCATGCGTGAGCTGCCGTTTGCCTATTGGGCGATATGTACTTACTCGCGAGTGTCCTTAAAGTGAGTGTACTTAAAGCGGGGTATGCCTGTACTAGGTTCAGCTCTACTTGTAACATTGGGGAAATCACTTCATCAACCTATGCATCAGGCACCAAATATTTGGTTGATCATGCATCAAGGTAGAGGAAGGTGTATTTAGACACACAGCTGTTTTTTTGGAGCAGAGGTGCAGCGTATGCAAGAACCTTTTCCTACATCTGATGCAGGGTGTTACTTGCACAGCTTCAGATGTGGAGGATTTTGAGAGGAGCAAATAAAAAAGTCAAAGAGTGGGGGACAGAGACACAGAATGTGATATATTTCATGATCTGTGCACCATGTAACTCCCCCCAACTCCTCCTACTGACTCTCCCCAAGGTGCAAGCTGGGGCAGAGACGCAGAATGTGCTACATTTCATTATAATCTGTGCCCCACGTAACTCCCCCCAACTCCTCCTACTGACTCTCCCCAAGGTGCAAACTGGGGCAGAGACGCAGAATGTGATACATCTCATTATAATCTGTGCACCATGTAACTCCCCCAACTCCTCCTACTGACTCTCCCCAAGGTGCAAACTGGGGCAGAGACGCAGAATGTGATACATCTCATTATAATCTGTGCACCATGTAACTCCCCCCAACTCCTCCCCAAGGTGCAAGCTGGGGCAGAGACGCAGAATGTGATACATCACATTATAATCTGTGTACTCTTACTGACACTCTCCATGGAACAAGCTGGGGCATATGGAGGAATATTGGTGAAAATGCCCTAGTTTTGCACAAAAATTGTCCCGATACATAGACCCCATAGTTGGTAAGCACTTCCCAGGACCACACAATGTCAGTCCTATAAACAAGCCCCTACCAATTTTCCAATTAGTGCAGGTATAATACACCTCAGTGCCAACCTGTACATCACCCTCCATTGAAGAGTAGGTGAATGTATAAGGCTGACAGAAAGAAATGTGTAAGTTTTATTATATTCACACCAGGGAATTTGTGCACCCACAGTTTACCTCTATAGTAAGGCAACCATGATACTGGCTTTGGCCAGATTTTAATTGCACTACTCACAAAAGCATATGCTTTATTTAACCCCTTCAGGGCTCTTACATTTTTTCACTAGTCCATGGGACAATAATTACATATATTCAGTGTACAGTAGGTACCTGCAAATTTGGTTATGCCTTGACGGGGCTGCAGGCTAATAATGCTTTGGCCAAAGGGTTTAACGAAATAACCCTTATTCATGAGATCACTATATTATTTTAGCCTATTTGGTAGGAGCGCTGGAATCGTTATTTTTGTAGTCCTATATACACAAGAAAGAAGTCTGACAAATAGAAAGTTAGAGGTCATTTTTACAAGCATGCAACCCAACAGAAGAGAATTGGCGCAACGCTTCAGGGCACTGCTTTTACTGTGGCGAAATAAAACATGAGTCAGACCTTCCTTTTTTCTTCCGGGAATAATCGGGGGATGGCGGAGGTGTGATATCATCGCTTATCGCCGCGCCGTTCCCAGAGGAGTCATCGTCTGCAAAGTCCAACTTTTTAACGGCTTCGACTCTCGGCCGCTTGGGCGCTAAGGAAGAAAAGGGGATAAAACTGATTGTCCATTCACTACTTCACCACTGCATTTTAAAGCCCAGGTGAGCTAAGGAAATGGCATTCAGGAAGAAGACATGAAGGCAGAGGGTGCCAAGAATCTCCGGAGGTTAAACTAAAGCTTTCATTCAAATCCTCAATATGGCTCCCTACACCTGCCACTCTCTCCAGTGAAGCAGCACTGGATGACGAACTTGAAAAGATTAAATGGGATAGTGTTGGCCTAAGTGAAGTTAGAAGAAAAGATGAAGGCCTCATTGAGCTCAAAAGCAGACACCTATTCTATTACAGAGGTACAGATAATGGAAGAATCAGAAGAGTAGGCTAGGTCCCCAGTGTCCACAGCTGCGCACGCGATGGCGTGCGCGCCGCACACAAGGCACAGCCCTCCATGGGGCAGGCCCCAGTCGGCATGCGCGCGCACAAGCCGCGAGGCGTGACCGCCTTGGCCAAAAGACAAGATTTTTGTCCTTTGGAGCGGCGGCCGAGCATTGGCCACGTCACAAAGGTGGTTCAGCCAATGAGGGGAACCAGCCGCGTAACGTCATGCCCAAACCCCTCCCCCACTGTAGCTCTCCATTTCTGCTAGCAGACCACATGTCGTGGATGAAACGGGTGCACACGCCTTCAGGCGCTCCGGCACCCGTGACCACTGGGGCAGTAGCCATAGGCTTCATAAATAACAAGAGTTGGAGAAACAGCATAGTGGAGTATGAAAGCTCATGAGCATAAGCAGCCAGAATCCTTTGCTTTGGTTCCTTCTCAACTTTGGAACACCATATGATCAAAATGAATGGTGCCATTCATCACTATTTTGCCAAGTAGTATTTTAGAAATGTATACTTTGATACACAGTCTATGTTTTGCAAGAAATTAAATTTGCAGTTGGTAACTAATATCACAATCAGTGTAAAGGGATAAAAACGGACAGCGTAGAAATAAGCAAAAAGAACATACTTCGGGTAGGCTCTTGGTCAAGGAAGCTTTCAGATAACTTGTCGTCCTCTGAGTAATGTAGGAAGCTGGCATCTCGCTTTTTCGGGTTACTGGCATTGCACTGGGCATCAGAGTCACCATTGCTATCCCAGATAGGTTTGCTGTTGGCCGTGCTCTGGACATGATCCCCAGAGGAAATCGCTTCTTCAAAGGAAAGTTTGCTGCGGTACTGCGAGGTCTTGGGACGGGAACGAGAAGGTGCGTCGTCTGCAGAGAGAAAAAAATTGGGAGATCAAACCAAGAAACTCAGAAAACATGGAGGTCGTGAGCTATGGTCACTACAGCATCTACCTGGTGTCCGACAGCCGCTAAGGACCTCAGGACCCAGTTTGCTTGTCCCCCTTATGAAGAGACTATTGATGTAATAGTGATAACTGGACATTTGATCAATACGTACAGTGTATATAGAATAGGCAAATTATGCTTGGCACAACTACCGTTACTTCATCAACTAATTCTCCGACAAGCGCCATTTGCCACATTAACACTTTGGAGTCTGGACTACCTTGGCGCATCTTCAAAAAGTATTTGGGAGGTGTCATTTTCCCCACTCAACAATTATATATTAAAAAATAATAATAATAATAATGTAGCCAGGTCATCTTTTTCCCCCTGCGACCCCCCCGGGCGCCTCCGTGGTCACGGACGCTGTCGGGTACTGCCAGCGGCAAGCGGCAGACCCGACGGCCATTCAGGAGGGTGGGGGCCGAGGAGGGAGCTCGCCGGAGTGCAGGAGATCTCCGGCGGCTCTTGCACAGGGCGCCGCCATGTTGCGCCGGTTCGCGCATGCGCAGAGAGTCCCCGGCGGCCCGAGATAGTCGCGCATGCGCAGAAGATCGCGCGAGTGTAGGAGCCAACCAGGAGAGTAGCGCGAGAGGTAGGGAGAGATGGCGGCGGCCATTAGGAGCTAGTGCAGGCATAGGAAAGGCACGCACGCGGCCCCAATGTTATTACAGGCGCCCAGGGACTACAATTCCCATAGTGCTTAGCGAGGGAGGCACCAGGTGCCTCATAGGAGCCAATAGGGCTGCAGGACTGCCAGGAGAGCAAGTGGATACATTTGGCGGGCTTGCAGCTACGTGGTCAGTCAGAGGAAGGAGCAGTCAAGGGAAGGAGGTAGGGTACAGGAGCGAGGGACTCCCTGTACTAGGCCAGCACCCCCTTGGCCCAATATAGCCCTGAGTCCCCAGTAGTGTGAGTGTTGCCAGGGACAGCCCTCAGGTTAGGGAACCTGTCACTTACTTTAGTTGGCACTGGGGAACAGCAGGGAAGATAAGGACAACTGGGGGGGTTTCATAGCGGTAACCAATCCGGGGAGCCATAGCCCAGGGTCCTGTTGTAAGTTAGTGGCACGAGACAGCTGGGGGGTTTCATAGCGGTAACCAGTCCGGGGAGCCATAGCCCAGGGTCCGTGTTGCGAGTGGCGAGGCCACTGGGGGGGTTTCATAGCGGTAACCAATCCGGGGAGCTATAGCCCAGGGCGGCGTTGCGCGTAGTACGAGGCAACTGGGGGGGGGTTCATAGCGGTAACCAGTCCGGGGATCCATGGCCCAGGGCCCGTATTATGAGTAGGGAGGGTACAAGACCTACCTATATAGGATAGGCAACCCCGAAGGCCCTAGGAGATTGACCCTTAAGCCACTTAAGGATGCTGTGTTATAGGGACGCCTATAGTGTAGTATGTGTCATGTTGCTATTGTGTTAGTGAGGGACTCAGCAGATGCTGCGGTTCCAGTGAAGGAGTTCGGACCCACGTTGGGGGTCACAGAGAATATCGCCAGGATAGGATCAGACGGATTCATCACGCGTCTGACCCTTTGTGAAGCGTTGCTGATCCGAGCACTGGAGTGCTCGGCAGGTATCTACAGTTCTAAGTGCACCACCGGGCCCTTAGCTTAATAGTGACTGCGCAGTCACCCATTGATTCTCTGCAAGAGTGTGGGACATTGGGTGGGGTTCTTTGGACACTGGGTGGGATCACCTAGTGTTGGGGAATCGTCCTGCGAGACGTCACGGTTAGTGTCTCCTCCTGAGAGGGACACAGGTTATATTATGAATGTGATGTGTCGTATTACATGTTAGTAAAGTCCTTAGTTATTATACCCCATTGTGTATGTGATCATTGAGTTTGTCCTGCGAGGATCCACTCCCTCTCTGGTGGGAGCCATCGCAGGTGGAGGCGCTGCACCTATTGAGTAAGTGGTTACCCCTAGTATAATTGCCCCAGGTTCCCAGTGGCGGAAGCTCAGCCCTCCTGTGAGCCTACAGGTATACGCACCACACCGGTAACACTGCATGTTCTACTCACCCACACTATATATGTGATTGGGTGGGGTGGAATACCCGTTACAATAATAATAAATAATTATATATATATAGCCCAAAGATTAATTAAAAAAAACATTCAAACGCAAATAGGGGGCGTTGCTACTTCTTGTGTTTACCACCCCAAACACTGTCCTTATATTCCCTTGATACAGTCAGATGAGCGGTGACAGTATAATACATGAAATAGCTGTATTCTCAGATCTGTCAGTGACCCCTCTGGGCTGAGCGCTTCTCCCGGCCCCTCTCACCTTGCAGCTCGGCCAGCACCTCCAGCTCCGAGGCGAACTGGCTCTCGAAGTCCTCGTCCACCCCGTACAGTTCGTACTCATCATCCATGGTGCCCGGAACTGTCACTCACACGGCCCCGGTTACTCCCTGCTGGAGTCGGCGCACGTTACCGAGGCGCAGTTCATCCTATCCCAGGCGCACGGTGCTCATGCAGCGCTCAGTGTCCCCGGTGCACAGAAAAAAATCTGGGGGTGCTGGGGTCCCTGTCCCCGGTAGGTCCCTGGGTGCTGAGGGTCCCGCGCGCACGGAAAATCCCGGGTGTCCCTGGTGGGTCTCGGGGTCCCTGGTGAATGTCGGGGTCCCTGCCCAGGGTCACTCAGCTCTGCAGAATTCGCGCGCCAATCCTACTGTATACTTTGTATCCACTTCCGGGTGATATTGCTTACTGACGTCAGAGACTCGAGCTCGCCTTCCTATTGGCTGCTCTGACGGAGCCGGCTTCCTATTGGCCTCTGTTTGATGTTTTGCAGTCTCGCGGATACTGTCTGCAGTTCTGGGGACGCGTGGTCTGACTGGCAAGAGCTCAGCGTCAGCAGGGTATATATATATACAGGGTCATGAGGGGCAGGGTATACATATAGGGTTGTGAGGGGCAGGGCGTATATACAGGGGCATGAGGGGGCAGGGTGTATATACAGGGGCATGAAGGGTATATATACAGAGGCATGAAGGGAAGGGTATATATACATGGGCATGAAGGGAAGGGTATATATACATGGGCTTTAGGGACAGGGTATATATACAGGGGCATGAGGGGTAGGGTGTATATACAGGGGCATGAGGGGTAGGGTGTATATACAGGGGCAGGTGGTATATATGGGCATGTGGGGCAGGATGTATATTTACAGGGGCAGGTGTATATACAGGGGCATGAGGGGCAGGGTATACATACAGGGGCATGAGGGGCAATATATATATATATATATATATATATATATATATATATATATATATATGAATGGCTGAATATATATAGAGGGCATGAATCGCTGAGAGTATATATAGAGGGCATACATGGCAGGGTATATACAGGAACTATATACAGGAACGCCAAGAGTGGGTTTGGCCCCAGGTGAAAAAAATTCCGGGCTACCCCAGCAGCTCCCTTTTCTCCCGCACTTAGGCTTCGTCCAGGGTGACGCTGAGCGGGCGTGTGCGCTCGCGCTGGCCGAGATAAAACATATTGCTGCAATTTGTGTGGCCACCGTGAGCGAACGCCTGCGCATGCGCATGCACGGTGCTTAGCTGCTTGCCGAAGCAAGCACATTTGATTATGCCGCTCACTTGCGTGTCACGTGAGCGGTTCGCCCAATGAGGGCGAACCAGGTCCGTGACGTCATGGTCACGCCCCTCCTCCACCCCCACGCGCAACTAGCTGGCCTGCAAAAAGCATGGCCAAGCATAGCACATGACGTCACCACGCATGATCGCCAGCGTGCTCACTCCCTGCCTGGCCGCAGCCTTAGCTGTGGCAGTTGCCTCCTTGCTGCCGCCCTAATCCATCTGAACCGCTGCGTCAATTGATGCTGCAGACGTCACCAACGTGACGTCGAACGGCGGCACGTTGCCATGGTAACGCGACGTCATGATGTCATTTGACACTGCGGTTGAGAAGGAGGGTGGCGGCAGCAGCAAGGAGTGACAAATAACGATACTACCGAGATAGACAAAAACCTATGCAACATAGTCGGGCCCGGAGCCCCCTTCCAGACCCCGGTAATTTGTACCAACGTCCCCTCTCGTCGGCCCTGGATATATATAGTGGGGTATGAAGGCAAGGGCTCTGATGTTTGGACGTCGCTAAAGGGTTGTATGAATGGGGTTGGCCGCGGTGCAGAGCTGTTAAGATCCTGGTTAGATATATTTTATGGAGTATTCCTGCTGAGCACTGCAGTAATATACAGTAGCATTAACCAAATCTAACCACCCTTTATCTAACTAAAGAGTAACATAGTTTTCATTCTCATAGTTGAGCTTTTTACACCCATCAAAATATTTTCTTTGCGTCACGGTGTGTCCTGTATGTGTCACCCTAATACTTGTTAAAATTGCACCTTCCTTTTGTGAACAAAGCGGCTTGTTCATCCAACTACAATAAATGTAAACAATTGTCAATTTCAGTTCATTATTAATGCCCACGAAAAAATGTGAATGGCTATTGATATTTAGTGAACAATACCTAGAGAGCCTTCATTTAAGTTGTAACCTCGTTTTCATGGGGTGAGTAAATAAATGGGGGTGTGGCCAACACCATGGGGGTGTGCAAATCCAAGATGGTTTCCCAGACAAAGGTAAAACTGTTTTTATTCATTCCTCTCAGTTTTTGGTATGGAGCCCGGAAGCATTGAGAACCTCTCCATCCTGTACCAGAGCCCCGACTTCCTGGTAGTTAACAAGCACTGGGACATTCGTATCGACAGCAAGATGTGGTATGAAACGTTGACGGTCCAGAGCCAGCTGAAGCGCATGTTCCCTGAGCTGGCAGACCCTGGCACCTATTATGGGTTCAGGTGGGTAACCGTGCAGTGTGTGGGTGTCTGTATCACTACGCTCATCCTACCCACTGCAGGGCTTGGAAATCAGAATATCCATGTAGTGAATGGCTCTGTAGCCCACTTTTGCTTTCTTTATTAAGTGTTTAATTACACAGACCTTATCAGTAAAACTGAAAATGAAATACAGTATCACAGACTTTATCAACATTATGACACTTGCTAGACTTAGTCTTGAAATATTCCTGGCATAAAATAAATCGGAGGGAAATGGTGAGTAATCGTCACTAGTCTTACTGTGATCCAAACTTGCGGTGTTTGAGATATCACTGCATTGTGTTGGGTTTATTTGCAATACCTGTGTATCTGCCAGGTTCTGCCATCAGCTGGATTTCTCAACCAGCGGTGCCCTGTGTGTGGCCCTCAACAAAGAAGCAGCTGGAAGGGCGTACAAGTGCTTCAAGGAGCGCACGGTGACCAAAGCTTATCTAGCACTGGTAATGCCAATACTTTTGATATGTATAGATAACATCACACTGTACTCACCCGTATAAAGGTATTTTGTAACGGTGTCCTGCCCCATTAAATGCAGACCGTTTCTTTTATTCCTTTGTGCTGTGTTTGTTCTCCCAAGTCATAGGAGTCACACGACCACCACAAAAAAAAATGTTTTCTCCAAAGACCAAAAATAGGACGTAGGGTCGCCACAGCTGGGTTTGGAATGCTTTCTTCTAATGTACAAGAAGTGTCCGCCTGCTGCAGTTTGCTACTCTTCCCATGTGGTCCGCAGTGAGTCTATAATTTTATCTGCAGGTCAGAGGCACAGTGACGGAGAATTGTATGACTGTCACCTTGGCCATAGGCAAAAACACAACAGAAGGACTCACCCACATGATGTGTGTTGAAGGGACTGAAGGTGAGCCCCAATGATGTCATGAGGATGGTGATGTTGGTGATTGTGTGTTTATAAAAACACAGCAGACTTCTTTCTGTGCGTGCTCTTCCTGTGTTGCTTTATATGCTGATGAATGATACTGTTGAACAGTGCATGTATTTGTTCTATTTTGATGGATGCTTTTTCACTGTACATGTTGTTGAAGACGACAATTGATAATTTGTGAGAGAGGTACAAACTTACAAGTCAGAACAAGAAGTACTGTATGCATCAAATGTGTATATGTGTTGCCTCGTTAAAAAGCTTGGTCATTATTTTTTTTTCGTTTAGCAGCAAAATATATCACAAGATTGCAAGTTGTCTGAGAACTGCTTCTTTGTATCATTATACTGACAAAGCTGCTATTACTTTATTGTCAGTTTTAAAGCAGCAGTTCAAGCAATATCCTACATTTTTTTAAATAAATCAGTTCTGTACTATGAGAAAATATTTCTAGCATTTAATACATTTAAAAAAAAAAGTTTTAAAGACATTTTTAATGTTTTTAATGTAGGAAGCATTTCCAAAATGATAGCCCCCTTCCCCTTCTGATAGGCTCTGGCTCTTGAGCCCCGCCCTCTCTCTAGCAGTGCACCAATTGTATCTAGTAACTGCCCAGTCAATCATATTCCAGGATCACATTGCCCAGAATGCTGTGCAAGAACTGAATTAAATAACCCGGAGCAAGCAATCGATTACAGGAGAACGGATCGAGCTGCAGCTTAGCTAATCATTTGTCAGTGTGCAGATTGTATTGATGCACATATTGAATGGGAAAAAAAAAATATATATATTTTTAAACGGTAGCTTGAACTGCAGCTTTAACTCTTTGCTTCTGGAGAGACCTACAGACACATTATATTGTCTCCACTGGCAGCAGAGGTGTTAAGTGTCATTTCATTTAAGAAGGAGAATGTATTATTCCGACTTTGTCATGGATTTCACATGTATACACACTCCATTTTTGATTTACCTAATGCCCTTTTCTTGTCACTTGTGGCTGTCTGCAGGATGTGAGAATGCAAAGTCCTGCCAGACCAATCTCATTGTTCTGGAACACGGGTTGTACAGTGGGGATCCAGTCACCAAAGTGTTGCTGCAGCCGCTGACCGGTACGTGGCAAAAGCTGTTGGCATACGATATAATTTCTAGGAATTCGGCCAGGCAGCTGATTTATGGGTTTATTCTGCATTACACAAATCTGTATTTGCAAATATAAAATGTATTATAAACCAACAGAGTGACTCAACCGCTCAACCTTATACTTGAAAATGTAATGAAACCTATATATGTAATTTGCAACATAAGAGAAATACAACTCTATATACAAATATGGCCTGAGGGGTCAAAAAAGCCCTAAGATATGCACTCGCCCTTCAGCAAGTGCATATTGTAGGGCTTTTTTGACCCCTCTTGGGCCAAATTTGTATATAGAAATATAAAATGTACCCTCTTTTGTATTGTTCCAGGTAGGACGCACCAACTGAGAGTTCACTGCAGCGCGCTGGGATATCCTATAGTGGGAGACTTCACCTACAGCTTTAAGAAGGACAGTGACCCTTACAGAATGATGCTGCATGCTTACTACCTGCACATCCCCACTGACCGTGAGCTCATAGAGGCCACAGCTCCTGATCCCTTCCAGCCAGGCGTGGATCTTAACTGGACACCCCGCGACACTGTGCACCAGCTGAGCGAGTCCATCAAAAGCCTCAAAGCCAAGGTGCAGGCGTCGGAAAGCAAGAGGCAGAATAAAGCACCGGAAAAGGGGAATCCAGCACGGCAAGAGCAGCGTGAAGAGACTGAGCAGCAGCGAGCGGTGTGTGAGCAGTGGCTAGCGGAGTGGGCCTTTGAATAATCATTTCAAAGGAGCAACAATAAATGGGTACAAATGGTACCCAGTAAACCGATCTCCTGGTCCAGATGGGGTCTGCAAATCATGTCTAAACCGCCACTAACATCCCAGCAATGAGTTCCCGGCAACAAATGTTATCCTTCGGTGCTGGAGGGTCTTGCAATGGCGTCTTCAACGCTAGAGAGGTTCACCAGCAGCTTCATTACGCATTGCCAGTGTATTTTGATGTTTCTATTGCTAAGCTATGGGGAAGATCTGCTTGCATCACAGTAGAGAGGTCTTGCATTCGTAATGTAGCATTTCTGTGTGTCGTATATGGACATGCGTTGTGTATATCGCCTGCCACTTGGAAATATTTAGCATCGTGGGGCATCTCTGAAGCTTGTAGTGAGGGGAGAAGACGGCTTGCTTTTTAATATCCATAGCAAAAAAAAAATGTGCTGCTAAACCGTCTTTGTTGTGTTAGAATTGACACTATGTTCATGAAATTGTTGACGAGTCCAGCATTGGGATTCGCCAGGTGGATCGAGAGGCACTGACCAGTGGCAAAGTATATTTAACAATGCCGGACGACATCATAATGTGCTTTACCAAGCTAAAGTTTCAGCTGGAGAGGTGGACCGAAATGTTATTTTTATGCTATTTAAAAAGAAAAATGCTTTTAGTGGTTTTTTTCATGACTTCTTATAAGTATCATAACAGGCTGAGGTGCATTTTAACGCTTTTTATTTTGTTAGGTGATTGCAATCTTCTAATACAGGGGGTGCGCAACTCCAGTCCTTAGGACCCTCCCCAACAGGTCAGGTTTTCAGGATATCCCTGCTTCAGCACAAATGGCTCAATCCGAGACTCTGTTGAAGACTGAGCCTCTGATTTAGCCACCTGTGCTGAAGCCTTACCTGTTGGCTGGGGGGTGGGGGAGGAGAGCTTGAGGAGTTGAGCACCGCTGTTCTAATACACGCGATATTGAAAGATTGCTGCACTAACCCATTCTATTGGGGAGGAGAGAATAAGCGGAAGGTGTTTCATTCACAGCTCATTATTATTGGACAGATCGAGTAATGAAAGTTATATTTTCTTACAATTTGAGCTGTTATTTTTACATTATATTTAATCCACCCTGGATTGTAAATCTACAAACCATGGGTGTTTTTCATTTTTTTAAGACTTTCTTTTTTACTGTGGTGTTAACTTATATCGCATGCTTTGTGTACCAATATTTATTGTACAGTAAAAATGTTATAGTTGCGTTTCTGTGCATATTTACTAGGAAAATCAAGACATGCTTTATTTTCCCCCTTTAAAGAGAGTCCTGTAAATTGTCTCTTTCTTTTTACGCTAGTCTTATGATACGAGCAATTCAATTAATTTTATTAAATGTGTGCCACATTTAGATGGCAGGGATAGGGGGAGTAAGGGGAAAAAGCCTAAAGCTGCAATCCAAGCTGCCCTTTAAAAAAAATATTATTATTTGATTTCCCCCCCCGTTAATATGCGCAGCAATACTATCCACACAATGATAAGTAATTAGCTAAGTTGCCAATCGATCGGTTCTGTGATCGATCGACGAAGGTTCGGCTCGGGGGTTCACTAAATGACTGCAGAGGAGTATTCTAAAGCAGCGGTGCGCAAACTGGGGGCGCGAATTTTTTTGGTGGGGGGGGGGCGTGGCTCACATATCCGGCTTTCATGTCCTCTTCTCCATGGCAATGTGGCGTCAAATGACACTGCGGGGCCAAGTTGCCATGGAGACGCGTGTCAAATGATGCTGTGGGTCCTATGACATCACATGACCCTGAGACATCATTTGATGCCGCAGGGGGGGGGGGGCGCGCGACACGAAGAGCAGGCAGGGGGGTCGCAGTGCAGGAAGTTTGCGCGCTCCTGTTCTAAAGTCAGTGTAACTTTGTAAATGGTTGCTATAGAAACAAAAAAGGCTTGTTACATATATTAAAAATGTAATTCAGAGTTGTTGTTTTTTTTTAAATGCTACACGTATTTTCACATAGTACAGAACTGATTTCTTAAAAAAATAAATAAAAACCATGTAGGATATTGCTTGGTCTGCAGCTTTAAGATATAAAAATGGTTGAGACAAGTGGAGCAGAAAGGATACAGTGCTGAGCAGGGTATGGATGGAGATTAGAGTGATCTATAAGAGGAGTGCAGGCTTTTGAAGAAGAGAGTCTTGATGTTCAATCCACAACATGCAAAGAAGAAATGTCTGAGTTCCTACATGCTCAGGTGCAAACTATATCTATGAAGAGCTATCGTGTTGGTCATTTAGAAGGGATCATGACCTCTGCCAGGATCAGTAGGTTTACTACATCACAAATATGTTTCACAGATCAGAGGTAGACAAAGCGTGGAATGGCCCCTGAAATACAGAATTTTATTACATTTTAGTCCTGATAGCTTATTGCATATTTCATTCTGAAATTCGAAGGCACAGTCAAAAGTATGTGACAAAGTGAGGGAAAAGTGCGCAGCTATTAAACAATATCACACACGTGAAGTGATAATACAGTGAAAATAAGGAAATAAATTACGTGACCTATTAAATATTAGGCAGGATGGAGCGTCTGCAGCTGTGGTAACGGGGATGGCCCAGAGCACCCCCTAGAAGGCTAGACAAATACACAAAAAACACAGCGCACAACGCTCATAGTGCATTAAAAATACGCACTACATCACATCTCTACTGTTTAAAGGTATTAATCATATACAGAGAAATAGAAGGGGGGGGATAGGGTTAAAGATTTGTCAATGCAAGAAACCTGGATACACAAATTAAACACACTGCATCCAGGGGGTTTAAATGAGGATATTGGTATCTGGTCCCTTTATTGATTTTCCATCTAGACCTACATTGGTCATTTCATACCTCACTCAATTCCTCTGACCATTTTATAGTATACTTTTTAATAGTTCTTTACCATTGTTTTTTAAAGGTTAGTAATTTATTTACATGAATTATGATAATATTTTAAAGTTTTTAGTCGATTTTTGGATGTTAAAATAACGGTTCCTTCTTAGTAGCAAGCCCTTTGCCGGGGTTCATTTATGTTCGTGCTTCCTCCATCTATATTTCTATTTAAACTTATTGTCATGAAATCCATTTGATTCTGGTTGTGCTAATATGCACCTATTCTTGGATTGTTTTTAACTAAGTTGTTTATTATTATGATAATGCATTAATACTTCTCTTTCTTTTGTTTTAGAATCGTCTTCTCTTTAAATTGCATGTTTTTTAAGAATTGATTAATAAAGTTGTTGTTGATAAGTTTTTTGTAAGCACTGACTCCCCCTTGCTGCTATCCCATTGGCTGGGACGTCCGTGTGACGGACCAATGGGCTGCTGGCGTGGGGTATTTCAATGTCGGCGATTGTACCATTCTTTATTCCCTGATGAAGAAACCTACACGGTTTCGAAACGCGTTGGAAGTGCGAGTGTTCTGAGACTTATTTCCCACTCCGTTTTGTGCGATCTGACCGGGCTACCGGAGAAAGACTGTCACGCGAGCAGCGCTGCATCTGATAGATGACGTCATAACCCGAAAGTACCGCGACGGAGGACAGGAAGAGGAATATAGCCACCGTGGGGATCCGCGAGACAGGATTGTTCTCACGTGAGCTGCGGGTGCTGGACACCGCTCACCCACATAGTGTTGACCTCAAAAGACTCCCCACTGACCAATCTGAAACCTGGTATCACGGAACAGCTCCATCTTGCTGATGACATCTGATCCGGTCTGCAGTGTTGGTGTTTGGGTAAAAAAACACAACAGAAAGGAACAGATATTACAACATATACAGTGATTCCCTGGCGCACTACCAGATATTAAACCTGACAGAAGGAGGTAGTCCCATAAATCGATTGATGATATGAATGAGATCCACAGTCCACAATGTCCCGTTCTTTTAGATTGGAGACTTGTCTGGAAATACAAATGAAACAACCATTGCGCAGTACCCTATGGTCAGTGTTTCACACCCCCACCGTTGCTATCTACTTACTTAAAAATAGACAGAATTGGGCCTCAAAAGGTTTCTTTACTTCTCCTCACGGTTGGCTCCAACTGGTTCCTGCTACTGGTACACGATTTTCACTTCCAGCATCAGAAATGCTGATGCTGGAAGTGAAAATCGTGTACCAGTAGCAGGAACCAGTTGGAGCCAACCGTGAGGAGAAGTAAAGAAACCTTTTGAGGCCCAATTCTGTCTATTTTTAAGTAAGTAGATAGCAACGGTGGGGGTGTGAAACACTGACCATGGGGTACTGCGCAATGGTTGTTTCATTTGTATTTCCAGACAAGTCTCCAATCTAAAAGAACGGGACATTGTGGACTGTGGATCTCATTCATATCATCAATCGATTTATGGGACTACCTCCTTCTGTCAGGTTTAATATCTGGTAGTGCGCCAGGGAATCACTGTATATGTTGTAATATCTCTTCCTTTCTGTTGTAATTTTTGTGCATGTTATACAATCCTTGTGGATAGGTTTGTTTATTCCTGAGGCAGCCATTCCCTAATCTACCAAAATAGGTTGTGAGGAATTAATGTTAGGGTTTTTCCTATAGGGGATCCCCCTTTTTCATATATAGAGCACCTTGTTATTATAATTAATATATAGGTATAGATTTTTAGGTTAGAGCGCTGATTATATGCTTTTAGTTTAATTTTTTTTCACCACTTGGTGTTTGGGTAACTTACCCCTAACATGCCTATTTGAATTATATTTGATGTACGCACAATACTTACTTCATTGATTTACTGTCTTAATATATTTTTAATGCACTATGAGCGTTGTGCGCTGTGTTTTTTGTGTAACAGTCAAAAGTAAACTGCAGAATTCTGTATGCGGACGCAGAGTTGCGCAAGCAGCACTGAGCGTATCTTGGTGCAAATGTTCACGTTTGTAAACATTTCTTATCCATCGTAAACTTTTGAAAGACATTAAGAATAATAAAGGGAAAAAAAATACTTTTTTAAAATCTGTTTATTATACAGTACATACATATATATATATAATTAGTATACTGTCGCAGTTCACACGTGTTTTAAATACTATATATTAGTTCCCTTTTTTTTTATAACAATACATTTAGATGCCTCCTCAGCGAGTGGGCCACTTCTATAATAAACCCATGGAATGCCCTCTTTTCAAAGTCTTTCCCCTTGCAAAAGGTGTAAAGACAAAACCCCAGAGGGGCCTACGTATAGTCAGAAAAGTGACAAATTCCTGAGTCTTTAGTGCAGCAATGAATAATAACATTTTTTAAAAAAAAGTTGGCGCACATATGCAAATATATATATATATATGGAAGTATGCAACACTTTGTGCTAGAAATGCATCAAAATTGTCCCACATTGTTAACGCAGTCATATTTATAAAGGTAACGCATGCCATTCAAAGAATGAGAACGTGCGTCAAATGGAAGAACATGAATCTGGATGTTACCACGTGTAACACATTACATCTGGCGAGCAAAGTCATTGTTGACACAATGCCCTCTTACATTTTGAGAACAGTCTTTGTACATCGTGCCCTACATTAATCAAAGGGATTCCCCCTGAGAGCACTATGTGTGTATGGTTTATCTGCCAGCAGGTGATAAGCCCTGGCTGGGACTTGCTAGCTTCTTTTCACCCCCTACATAGTGCAGCCAATGAATCCAGCTCTGGCTATAGAGAACAATAAATAAATGAAACCATTGACCCAGAACATTTTACAGTCTTATATTTTTTGTATTATTTAAGTCCCTGTTACACACCTATCTATAGAGTGACTAGTTTAATCATACAAAGGTCTCCTAGGAGCATCCCTTTATTGCGGGAGGTGGAAATAAGTAGGGGGGCCCTATTAGCTTTGTATCTGGAAAGATGGCTCCAGATGTTCCATGGCTCAGGAGAGCAGTATTGCCAGCAGAGCACAGAGCAGCAGAGACCGGCCAAGAACAGCAACAGGAGGTGAGGCAGCTGCAACATAAAAAAAGACAAGAGCTTGTGTTAGGAACCTGCAGGCTTGCATCATAAAACGGAAGGGAAGGGGGATCGGTGGCTGGTTACTGGACATCACTAAGAGGGTCATTCCTTAAACGGTGACAGTGCCCTGATCGGCACTGTTGCAGAATAAACCCTTACGTGTGCGTTATAATGTGCAGTCCCACCACTTAGAACATGTTTGACAGGGCCCAGATAACCGTCTAAAGATGAATCTACCCAGAATGGAAACCCAAACAACCAGGCACGTTTGTACTGCTGCTGATAAAGCCATGCCCTGCTAGGGTGGGGAAACATCCGCCTTTCATTATCTGGAGAAGAAACCGCTTCGGAAGTTTTTTGGGAGTAAAAATACAACTATTGCTTTGGAAAATAAAATAGTTTCAATATTTTTGAGTGGTATGCAGCGTGCTTTGTATATTTATTACTCCAGGGGGGCTCAACTCCAGTCCTCAAGACCCCCCAACAGGTCAGATTTTCAGGATATCCCTGGTTCACTGATTGAGCGACCTGTGCTGAAGCCGGGATATCCTTAAAACCTGGCCTGTTGGTGGCCCTTGAGGACTGGAGTTGACCACCCCTGCTCTAAATTGTCTTGAAGTTCTGGCTCAGTAAAATGTGTAATTAAGTACAACTCTGCATTACAAAGAGGCTGCAATCCCAGATTGTGTGCAAGAGGCTCTACAAGGAAGAGGGGACCTCCGCTCTAGTATTTTCTCTCACCTGGCAGAGGGGAAACAGTATTAAAGCCATTGGGCCACCCCTGGCTCAGTCCTCCCTGGAGCCCTATGTTCAGCTTGTCCAGGTCCGACTGTTTCTGGGCTTTGATCCATGCACGTACAACAGGGTTCGTCTCGTGTGTCTTTAGATCACCCACGTTAGTGCCGAGTAAGCCCTTCACATCATCCACAGTCAGGCCCTGCAGGGAGATTACCAGGCATGTTTATTCGGGCTCAACACAAAGCTTACAACATAAACCAATAAGAATATTAGAGAGCTGAGTCCACCCCACGCAAAGAACCATCAGACAGAGCAGTCTTATTGATTTAAGCAGTTGTTCTTGGTACACGGAGATGACCACAGCCCTAGGTTTCCAAGCACTGACTAAATATTCAGTGATTGCCTATTGTCCTGTGATAATGTTAACGAGCTGATGTATGGAGCAGCCTCCAAGGAGATGCACTGAAAGGTGACCAGGTGGGCAAAGTCTGCAATCAATTGCTATGCTTTGCGAGTGTGTTATACATTTGTTCTTCTGAGGCACAGGTTTACAAAGTGTTCATTGTCGGTGATCATAATTTGTATCCTTATAACCGTAGAAATGCATGGAATAGCAGCCTACTACCAGCCCAGGGGCTTCCATTAGAACACACTCTCCTCCCTCCCAAACCATTTATTTTATTTATTTATTTGTATTTATAAAAATGTGTTACCAGGAAGTAATACATTGATAGTTACCTCTCGTTTTCATGTATGCCCTGGGCACAGAGTTACAACAATACATGGTTACATTAAAAGAACAGAGGTTATGCAGTCAGTTCACAGACATTTCATGGACAGAGAGAGTTGGAAAATGTTATGCAGGGGATAAGAGGGCTGGTGAGTGTCAGATGGAAATAGAGCAGCTTTAACATCAGCAAACAGCAGCTAACGCTCACACCCTTCGGCTGCACCAGAGGCTGTCCGCCTTTGTGGCGACACAGATGTACACTGAAGGGGTTCAGATTGAATGTAATCTCCTGTGACCCCATAGTTATGATGATTCAAGAGGGGGGTGCTATTCATTATCACTGCAATAGTGCCGATCGGGGCACTATTCCCTGGAAGCTAACTTTGAAGCCAATATGAGTTTCCATGTAACAGTGCCAGCATCAGCACTATCACTTTTAAGGAATAACCCCCAAAAGGTGAATTCAAAAGTGCATGTGTGTGTGTATAATATGTAATATGTAATATGTAATATGTAATATGTAATATGTTATATATATATATATATATATATATATATATATATATATAGCCACCACTTGGACATACTGTATCTGCCTTTCAAATGATAGGTAAAACGGCCCAAATACACCCACTTGACTCTATCAGTCTTCGGGATCAGATTATATTGTGTACTTACCACCACAGAGGCTGGATTCAAATTTTCGAATGTCCCGATGTCCATGCCAACATTTTTGTTAGCCAGAAACTTCAGGTCTGTGGCTGGAGCCCCACCTGACAAGTGACACAAAGTGACAGCATTGTACATCTCCTGCTAATTAACTGTGTTATTACTAAATAAGCAGAGCCTGGGCAGGCTACGTTAGAAATCTCAGCATGGAGGGGTGCTCTGCAGCCCAAATTATGCAATGTGGCAGTTAATGCGAAGGGGTTAAGACAGGGATGGGGCAACTCCAGTCCTCAAGGGCCACCAACAGGTCAGGTTTTAAGGATATCCCTGCTTCTGCACTAGTGGCTCAATCAGTCTCTGCATCAGCACAGGTGGCTCATTGGGTCCCTGCTTCTGCGCAGGTGGCTCGATCTTTGCTTCAGCACAGGAGGCTCAATCAGTGGCTCAGTAGCCACAAATTGAGCCACCTGTGCTGAGGCAGGGATATCCTTAAAACCTGACCTGTTGGTGGCCCTTGAGAACTGAAGTTGCCCACCCCTAAGTTAACAGGACTGGACCCCATCGTTACCCATTGTCTTGCTGTGACCTCACTGCTCACCTAGATAAGGCTTTTTGAGTTTGTAGTAGGCAGGCGCTGGATCAACGTGAGCCTGGAAGGATGTGTTGGCTTTCAGGTACAGCAAGTCCTTAACTGTCTGATTACAGGAGGAAATCTCCAATGCTTTGGCCTCACTGCAGGGGGGGGAGATACATCGTAGCAATTACAGAAGGAAAAAATTCTACATCATTTTTAAAAGCACCGTCCATAAAGAGGGGGGGGTGTGTTTCACAAATTGGCTTCACTGGCAAGACTGGGGGGGTGGGGGGTGGGGGGTGGGGGGGAGGGGCGGGGGGTCATTTACCAACTTTAAAGAATGACGCAAAGACCCCAAAACCTGGACATTTTTTTAAAGAATTTTGCCAGAGTCGGTCTGGAGTGATTTACTAACAGTGTAACCGTCCTTTCACAGGTCACACTGTGTGTCCCCGCGCTACAACGTCATTATGCACAATGCACAAAAAGGGGAATGGTTTATGCAGCAATTTAGCGCAATGCATAGCCAATAAAACACAATTTG
Organism: Ascaphus truei; assembly: GCF_040206685.1. Lineage (NCBI taxonomy): Eukaryota > Metazoa > Chordata > Amphibia > Anura > Ascaphidae > Ascaphus > Ascaphus truei. Next base: position 39,437,204 of record NC_134493.1, on the reverse strand, counting down.
CTCAACTTCTTAGGATATCAGATCGGATTTATTATTTTTTTTGATTAAAGAGGCAACCTGCCTGCGATTTTGTGTGCGAATGTTTACATTTTTTTTTAAACAGATTTGAAGCAGGGGCGGAACCTTATTCATTTCAGCTTCGGGGACACCCTCCTTCTGGAGAGACATTCCTCCGTAGGGGGTGCCGGTATCCCGTCCACTCGGCAAGCAGGGTTCACATAATGGCGGACTTTCGTAGCTCCCGCGCCTTGCGGACCAATAGGAAGCCGTGACATCATCAGGTGCGGCTTCCTATTGGCCCACGTGACGCGGGGGCTGTAAACTTTGCCGAGATACCGGCACCCCCTTATGAAGTCTGTATCTCGGGAAGCAGGGGGCCCCCCCGGAGCTGAAATGAATAGGGTTCAATGCCAGAGACCGCCTGCTTCAATCCTATGTAAAAAAAGGCATGAATTTGTCATTTGAAAGCAGTGCTGCAAGCTTGTCTGATAAGCTCTGGAAGACGGTATGTAGCGTTCAGACTGACCTGATGGCGCTGGGTTCGATGAGGTTGAGCTGCGTCTTATTCAAAAGGCAGATATATTTATTGCCAATCACGTTCAACGCTGGTGCATTTATTTTATTTCCCAGATCAATGTATTTACCAATCAGTGTTTGGGCCTGGAAAACAGCAAAGACAATTTCATGCAACAAACGTTTAGGAAAGCGGACTCCAGGTCATGTCCTTTTCTCCCCCCGAGGTTTAGGGAACCCCACATCATATACTTTTAAACATAGGCTGTCTGCATCTAACACGGTCAACCCATACAATGCATCGCAGGCCCTTCCCGCTCTCAAAGGGTTAAATGCAGCATTGCAAGGCTCGTTGAAATTTGCGCAGAAATTCGAATCCGCGGCGGATTTGACCAGTTCCTCCGTGGATCAGTCTCAAAAAAAGGCAGATTCGTTACAGTTTTTTCCCTGTAACTGAGAATCCACCAACGGATTCAGATTTTTAGAAATCCGCGAACGAATTTGGATTCCAGAACCGGACATAGTATTTCATAGTTACAAAGTATTACATAGTTACATAGTATTACATAGTTACATAGTATTACATAGTTACATAGTTACATAGTATTACATAGTTACATAGTAGATGAGGTTGAAAAAAGACAATGCTCCATCAAGTTTAACCTATGCTCAATTTAGACAACAGATATTTTATCCTATATCTATACTTCCTTATTGATCCAGAGGAAGGCAAACAAAAACCCCTAGAGTCATATCATCCAATGATGTCTCAAAAGGGAAAAATAAATTCCTTCCTGACTCCAAGAATTGGCTATCAGATTACTCCCTGGATCAACATCCTTCCCATGTTTACTTATTTAGTATATCCCTGTATACCTTTCCTTTCTAAAAAGATGTCCAACCTTTTTTTGAACAATTCTATTGTATCTGCCATCACAGTCTCCATGGGTAATGACTCCCACACTGTAACTGCCCTTACATTAAAGAACCCTTTCCTTTGTTGCTGGTGAAATCTCCTTTACTCCAACCTTAAGAGATGACTCAAGTCCTTTGGGTAGACATATGGGTGTTGAGAGAGAGAGATTATGTTTTTCTTTATATTATTCATTCAGACAGGATATTTATTTATGTGACTATCTTTAAACTGCTAAAATTGCTGCCCTGAATAGCAGAGGTTGTGGGTTTTGGCCCTGTTGGACCAGACAGTACCCCCTTCCTCACAAGATGCTATAGGACCTGGCTTGTCAGGATAGGTCATGTGGAAATATTTTAGGAGGGGTGGGGTATGAGCGATTTAAATATATTTTGCATATCACCCAGGTTTGTTCTTTTTTGATACAGTTCTGTCTCCACGTGTTGTGTCTCTCTGCAGATTAGGATGTACTGTATCCACCCAAATTGTTTAGTGCCCGATAGAGATGTGAGAACCAGTCCAAATGCGTTTCCTGGAATTTCCAGAGTTTTCCCTGCAAAATCCGTTCCGCGATGTAAAATCCGCTGACGGATTGTCACAGTTTAAATCTGCCATTGGATAGAATCAGCTGGTGGATTTAAACAATCCATCCATGGATTCCGCAATCCGCTGACGGATTTTAAGAATCCAGTTCGCGAATGGATTGTCAGTGTTAAATTTTTTTAAAAAAAATTGTTAAAAAAAAAGCCGCAAAAAGGCGAATCACCATTATTTAGACCGATCTAAGGAAATCCGCTAACCAAAGTAACCGGCCGATCCGTGACAGATCCAAATCCCCCCCCCCCAAAAAAACCGCCCACCTCTAATGCCTGATCCACCTTCGGATTTTGACAAATTCGCCGATCTCTACTCGTTTCGCCTATTTATGCTAATTACGTGTGAGTAAAACATTTGATATTTTCTCTTAATAAAAGGCTCATTGCAACAAGATGTAACTGTCCTTGTTTGTAAACAGTGATAGATGTATTGCATTTTGAAGTGACATAGTGTTCTGCTCAGTGATATTGTAACATTCTGGACGGGTTTAAGGCTTTGAACGTGTGGGATTTAGCTGTGACGTGTGTCCCATACCGTGCTGTTTGAAGGTCCAGTGCTTAGCAAAGTACTCAGTGTATCCACCGAGGTTACGTTCCACTTCTTGATGTCCTCTTCACCACAAAACAAAGCGATGGCCCCCAGGTTGGGGAGCAGGGTCTCGGGGTACCCGCCCGGATAGAGCTGTGAATAAATACAGACACCGCTGTCAATAAACCAATACTGCCCTGTTTATTGGAGAGAGATTCGAATGGAAGCTATCAACTACAGTTATTCCCAATGCAACGTGTTCGGTAAATGATAAGAGAACCTCATCTACTTATTAGTAACAATATCTATTTAAAAATATGCTCTTTTAGCATCAGCTTAGTTCTAAAAGTCTCGTAATATATAGACAGGGCCGCCGGCAGCTTTGGGGTCCAGCCAGGAGTCTCCACTAGGCGGTGCTGACAAGTTGTTCAGCGTGGGGAGGAGGATCTATGCCCTATCTGTTGACTGGGTGAGGGGGATGGAGTCCGCTCCACCTTTCAGCAGCTCTGAGAGTTCTCCCACTCTCTCTCACTCAACCGACTTTATTTCCCCCACTGCTCTCCCCCCTCTCTCTCACTACTCCCTCTCTCTCACACTCTTCACCTTTCTCACTTCCCTCCTCTCTCTCACTCTCTCCCCACCCCCCCACACTCAAGCACCCTCTTCCTCACTCCCCCCTATGGCGGGGGGTATTCTTGGCCCTATCTGTCGACGACGTAGAGGCTCACCCAGATGGCTAACAGAGTATGTTGGACCCAACTTCCAGCTGGGCCTAACTTCTGGGTTCGGACTGCCGGGATGGGCCCCCTCCGACCCCCGTGTCTGGGACCATTGTCCCTTTCCCTCCCTCTGTCGTTGACCCAGTATATAGATCCCAAAATATTTTAAGAACACATGGGTGGGTATGTTATGTAATAGGATCCAAGATGGATAACCCCAGATATCAGCGGACCGGAATGCCTCCTGCTGATTCTCACCTGGTCCAATTTCTTCTTCAGGACCAGCAGCTGCTCATCTGTGAAGGCTTTAATTCCAAGGTCTGGCAAAAACTCCACCAAGTTTTTGTTATCTAAACAGGCATCTAACTCCTCTGTAGTGTAATACAGAGGGAGAAGGTCATCTTTAACATTGGTAGCTGTTATTTGCTTGCCATCGGGGCAACCTAGAAGACAACAAAATAGATGATATAAGGCATACATATAGGAAGCAGGAGGATTGCCCAAGGTCATACAGCAACGATGGAGAGTATTGATCCCATAAACTTCCATAGTCAACACCAACATGTTAACCAGTACCCCACACCTTCTGCCCTAACCTTCCCATTCCCTCTCTATTCCTATCACACTTGTCTGTCACACTCACCTGCTGCACGACGCGTCCTGGAGAGTGGGACCAGGCTTTTCACGATGGAGACCAGTTGGTTCCTGGGCAGGTCAGAATTCTGTATGGCATCTTTCAGCCAGGATTTCGCAGCATTCTATGGAATAAACCATACAGTTTTGATACAACTTGTACATAGTAACTCGATTTACAAATGAAGCATCATCCCCCCCAGGCCAGGAGAAGGTGTGGATGAGTGTGACTGACTTTTAAATAGGATAATGAGCATAAATAAACACATTTTGTACTGTATGGGTCAGCAATGCAGTGTTTTGACTTAATTCCTAGTCCTTCCAGCACTGGGGTTAAATGTTTAGTGGCCTTTTCCCAGGGCCTCTTATAATTGTAAATGCAGTCCTGGTTATTAGCCATGCTTGTGACAGTTGTGACAGATCCTTACCGTGGGAATTGTTTTCAGGATCTCCTGGTTTAAGGTGCCCGACAGTCCTCCAAGAGATTTCAGTGTTGATGTTGACCACTTAGACGGAGACCTTGGAAGAAAAAAAGGTTTGCAAAAGAAACTAATTAGACATGATATCACTCTACCCCCTTCACATATCATGCACCGTAATTACAGTCTTGGGTGGGATGTCACATGGGGTTATAATGGCAAGAACAATGACTAAAGCATAATTGTGTTCCACTCATGTCCAATAGACTTTCATCATGGTACTGAGTAAGCAGGCACACTTGTGAGTCAAGTTGAGTACAAGTTAATTTCCTCGACATTCCTTGAGAGGTCTTATCTTCTTAGTCATATTGACTTAAGGATCCGTACAATCTTCCCTTTAGTTTAGCATTGGTTCTAGGCCTGAACCAGTAGGACATCTCTTATGGCCCTGCCCATGCAGCCTGGGAGGAGCGGGAGGCAGTTTAAAGGGATTCTTTTCAATTATCTTAAACATGTTTTCACGCGATGAGCTACCCCAATGCCTTGAAGTGTACAGCACAGCAAAGAGAGACACGCACCCCAACTTTGAGCTCCCACTGATGATCACTTTCTGGATGGCACTTTCTTGGGCAGCGGTGAAGGATTTGCACTGTGATAACTGTGTCAGTACACTGCCTGGGGAGTTCTCAATGAAAGAGGCGTTCAGGTCGCAGACTAGCTGGCCCAACATCTGGACGTTCTGATCCGTTAAAGTGAAGCCAGTAACGTTCTGTAGTGCCAAAAAAAAGAGCAGTTGGTTATCATCAGGACAGTGCGTGAAACAACACGTGTGACTTATTACTGTTTATTTTTTTATAGTGCAGATACAATGTTACTGGTGGGTATCCAGTGCCACCATTTACACAGTTGTGCTTTCCTGAAGCACAGTACCACTACTTTTTACTTTTAGACTGCCAGTGATTGGATGGTGAAGACAGGAGACATGGGGTGGATGCATAGTACACATTCACTACAGCCGTGCTTACTTACCATACAGGATAAGGATTGTGTCAGCAAAGTGCTGCGCAGTGGGGATCCTTTGGGAAGAACGCTGATGTCCGCCATGCCAATGTTAGCATAATAATTTGCACAGCCTCCCACAGCGGAATAATTCAAGGGGCTGTAATAGCATACAGACATAACAGAGGTCAGAGGTGGTGCAGTATGGGACACAATGTAACATGCTTTGTGATGAAGCTGAGAAGCAGATGTTCACAAGTGCAGTAGTATAGACCAATGATGCACAACTCCAGTCCTCAAGTCCCCCCCAACAGGTCAGGTTTTCAGGATATCCCTGCTTCAGCACAGGTGGCTCAATCAGAGGCTCAGTCTTGGACAGAGCCTCTGATTGAGCCACTTGTGCTGAAGCAGGGATATCCGTAAAACCTGACCTGTTGGGCGGTCTTGAGGACAGGAGTTGGCTACCCCTGGTACAGACTACACATATTTCTGTTTGCTACCCTCTGCTTTGCTGCGAGGACAGCTTGAGATGCAGCAAGAAGAAGGTTAACTGATCCATGGCAACACAGCAATGTAAGTGAAATCCAGGCCATGTATCTGAATCCTCATGTCCGAGGTTCGGTATAATAAATACTCCAACATTTACCTGATAAACATTAGGATTTCCTTTGGGTAATTCTCCAGATCTGTTGGGATCCCATTACTAGTGACTTGCTTGGTCAGGCAGTTCAGCTGAGGACAGAAATGCAGGTTAGGAAGACAAGCTTTTGTATTGGGTTTTGTGGGTGGCTAGAGAAAGGCTAGGAGAGGGTGGAAAACATGTATAGACAGAGCATTCAACAGAACAGAGTCCCCCATATCACTGTGAAGTAGGAACGCGTGTTCATTGCTGGAGAAAGAACAAGAAGAACCTATCCACCTTCTTGTTAAATAACATAGTATCTCTGGTGCAAAATCAGATGTTAAATCACAGAGCACAAATGAATGCAGATTAAGGATGTAGGGGTCTATAAACCATACCATTGAGAGAATACTCAGAAAGTCCTTAGAAGGCATCTTTTGAAATACAATAAACCTGTGGATCAGGGGACTGGTGTGGGAGTCGTCATGGACAAGGATGGCATGAACACTGGCAGATATACCAGCCATGATAATACATAGCAGAAGAAACCTGTATAACATACTTGATCCTCTTCCAGTCTGGCACCCTGTTTCTTCATTGCCTTGGCCAGCTGCTTGATTTGGTTGTTATCCATGCTGCTGGATGATCCGCAGGTAAAGCCTTGCAGGACCGAAGGAGAAAGGCTGCAAATATGAAGACAAGAAGTTATCTTCCTACAGCTCTGCCAATGGCAACCAGTTAATTCCAAAAGAGTCACCACGAGCCCCATTTACAAATCATACTGTAATTTAGTGATGTGCTGTTCTTGTCTTTATACCAATGAATGGTGCATGAGTCAAGTCATGAGCTGCAGGACCTAACAGCACTGCAGGGGGTCAGTTGGGTTATCTCTATGCAACCAACAACTTGAATAATGGAAGAAAGGGATAAGGTGCTTACTTGGTAAAGTCGGACTGTAAAGACACAACTTGTTCGAAAAACATGGAAGCCTGTGAAGGAAAACCAGAAGTGTCAGGGGGTGATCTCTGACCAAATACATATACTTATTAAAAATAAAAACTGTTAGTAAAACTGTTAGACACACAGGCAGAGATGTGGACTACCAGTGTTGAAAGGTGTTGATGTCACAACCTTGTGGTGTACTACACATAAGGTGAATTTACATTTGGAATATTATCTTACGAACCAGTTTTTACCATTTCTAAACTAGAAAATTTTAGATATTACAAAAACAGTCTATTCCAACTCACATCACTCTCTGCTTTCCACTTCCTCTTTTACATGTTCACCATTCTATCTTTGCGCACACACACACACACACACACACACACACACACACACACACACACACACACACACACACACACACACACACACACACACACACACACACACACACACACACACACACACACACACACACACACCATTTATTTTATTTATGTAATGGAAATCATTATATTTATTGGTGCCTCAGACACTAAAATTAAGTTGTAATTTCTACAAGGCAGAGGTTACTCCTTGTTCCTACAACATTCGATGTAGCACAGACAATGTCCTGTGTAGATTGTCTGCACTATATAAGATATATATTTGTAATTATTTCTAAATACCTAGTAATGTATGCATTTAGCTTACGATATACACACTTACTTGGTCTGAGTTCCACTTTTTTCCATTGAGGTCTTGCACATTTGGCTTGTCGGATTTAAAGATCAGTAAGGGTTTGGGGATATAACTGACCAAGTTACTAGGGACATTTTTGATCAGGTTTCCTGGAGTGGAGTCAACAGCAGCAATCTAGAGGGAAAAATGCATTGAATTGCAGAAGAACGTCATTATGGAGGAAGGCAGAGGTACGTTTGAGGTTGAGGTGGGATATTCATTCAGATTTGTGTTGTAATATTGACTTCGATTTGATATTGTATGTTTGTTGCTGAGAATAATAGTGCAGAGAGCTTAATTAAGACCAGTGGACCCCAAGCTTACATAATTAGAGGGCAGCCAATTTCAAGTGTTGAACAGTCATCTAGCAGTGAAGCTAGTAGGAGAAGCAACAAATTCAGCTGCTCAATTTCTATCAGTCTGTGTTGCAAGTGAATCAAAGTGGAAACATAATGCAATGTATTCAGTGCCTGTCTATATTCAAATAAATAATGCATGTAAAAAAAAAAAGAGAGAGAGAGAGATGATAGATAAATCGATTCTATGTAGAAGTGAGAAGATTAAAGAAACCGACTATCCTTTTCTGGTCCACCCTATGATAATGTCCCTTTAGCTGGCAGATTATTCCAGGCCATCTCCTCACCTGTCTGACAACCGTGTTCTGCAGAACAGACGGTGCACTGGAGAGCTGTCTTGCAAACTGAGGGTTTCGCACGGCGCTTAGAACACTGTTTGGATCCAGAGCCTGTAGGTTCTTGCTTGGTAATCCGCCCACTAAACTACCCAGGGATTCCAGGCTCTTTATCTAGTATCGGAGAAAGAACATATTTCATCGTTTTACACCTGATAAAATAGGTTTGTGAGCTCTTGAAATGTCATGCACAACAGTGTCTGCAAACAATTTGTATAGTAGTCCAATTATAGGTTGAACAGACTTGATGGACGTGTGTCGATTTTCAACCTCATCTACTATGTATCTATGTAACCATGTATCTATGTAACTATGCATCTATGTAACTATGCATCTATGTAACTATGTAACGATGTATCTATGTAACTATGTAACTATGCATCTATGTAACTATGTAACAATGCATCTATGTAACTATGCATCTATGTAACTATGCATCTATGTAACTATGCATCTATGTAACTATGTAACGATGTATCTATGTATCTATGTAACTATGCATCTATGTAACTATGCATCTATGTAACTATGCATCTATGTAACTATGCATCTATGTAACTATGCATCTATGTAACTATGCATCTATGTAACTATGCATCTATGTAACTATGCATCTATGTAACTATGCATCTATGTAACTATGCATCTATGTAACTATGCATCTATGTAACTAGGCATCTATGTAACTATGCATCAATGTAACTATGTAACGATGCATCTATGTAACTATGCATTTATGTAACTATGCATCTATGTAACTATGCATCTATGTAACTATGTATCTATGTAACTATGTAACTATATAACTATGTAACTGTGACTATGTAAGGTACCACAGCCTCCAATGTATAAAATATTGTGCTTCAAGAACTCTACCTTCTCCCACAGTGACACAAAGTTAATCAGAGTATTTACACGTCCTTTCATTACCTGGAAGCCAGATCTCAGGAGTTTGCTGACGATAGCCCTGGACTGGGCACCGTTCCACCCGCTCACATTGCTGAGAGAGGGTAGACTGCTCTCCAAGTCTTTATCACTTATTCCACCCTCAATTTGCGGCAGAGAAAGTCCCACTGCAGATGGGCCCAAATTAGTAATGGTGCCCGGAGTAAATGTCTCCAGCTTGTTGACCAGCGCAACTGCAACCTGAGGAGACACAAACACAACAGAAAAAAGTAGTCATTTCAGCCACGTCGGAACGGGATGAAAAAAGTGTACAGAAGCAATGGGTGGTTTGTACTTTGAGCAATTTTTAATCAATGTAGGGACAAGATCTCAGTTTTTATTAGCTTATAATTGAATATATAATAGTCATATTTGAATATATAATAGTAATGCTAATGCCATCACACACATGTTGTGATGCTGCAAAGACCCACACCGGGCCAGACTTGGAGGTGGAAAAGAGGTACATGAAGGGGGTGTCCCACTTACATAGTAACATTTAGGTTTAGGAAAAATGTATTGAAACTGAGAGGGTGCTGATACACATGCTGCAGATCAGGGGCGGCCAACTCCAGTTCTTAAGGGCCACCAACAAGTCAGGTTTTCAGGATATCCCTGCTTCAGCACAGGTGGCTGAATCAGTGGCTCAGTCCCTATGACTGAGCCACCTTTGCTGAAGCAGGGATATCCTGAAAACCTGAGCTGTTGGTGGCCCTGGAGGACTGGAGTTGGCCACCCCTGCTGTACAGTAAAGGTTGGTACAGTATGCTGTATACGGGATATTACCTGTATCTCCTCAGGTGTTAGAGCAGAAGCTGCTGCTTGTCCCTCGGGGATGGGATGGCACTGCTTGTTGATCTTCTGGGTCAGGCTCAAAACCGCTTCAGCAGTTAAGTTTTTCAGAGCTGATGGACTCAGGTAACAAAGGAACCGGTTTGGGATGCTAGAAAGGCAAAGAAGGGAGATGAAGGAGTTTTGCGTTGCACAAGGAAGCAGAGTGACTTGTTCAAGGCCACAAGGAGATACCGGTAATACTGGGATTCACCCACTAAAGACAGAGACATACAGCATCCTTTAGCAAATGGCACATTAAAGCATAAAAACCGATAAAAGGGAGAAAAATAATGGACCCTTAGAAACCCCTTTCTACAATATCTTACCCTAATTGTAAAAACAATTAAAAAAAAAAACTAATTATAATGTGGACATTGAGGAAGATATTTCGCATTGCACGGTGAAGTCCCACTTTGGTTACATCCAGTGGTTGAAACACGATGGCACTGGAGGGTTATCTTAAAGTATAAATACAAAATAAGCACTACAAATGCTTACCCTTAGCCGAACACAGTCCTGTGACCTTTATATAGCACTTCACTAGCGGGGAGCACCTGTAAATAAGAGCTCCGTACCTGGACAGGTTGGCATTGGCACCGGATGTCAAGAGGGAGGTGTAGTAAGTCGCGGTGTCCTTGGTGAAATTGAGCCGACTGGCAAGCTGGAGACAGGATGGGTCACTGGCGAAAACTTGCAGCTGCAAAAAGTAGTTACAGGTGTATTGACTGACGAAGGCAGTGGTGGTGCTCAATACCAGTCCTCAAGAACCCCCCCCCCGCTCCACCCCCCCAAACAGGTCAGGTTTTCAGGATATCCCAGCTTCAGCTCAGGTGGCTCAATCAGTGGCTCAGTCAAAGAATCTGTTATATCCTGAAAACCCCCCACTTGAGGTGGGGGGTTTTGAGGACTGGAGTTGAGCATCCCTGCACTGACACTTTATCAGACTATTTATTAGAACCTGCACCGCCCGGGGTGCATTTCAGAGCCTACAACATCTCAATCTCTGTCACCAGCAATGTAAAATCAAAGCACCACAATCCATTGGTGTTGAGAGAGTCACATTGTAAACAACTGCAAATGCATCCAGGTAACACCAGTTTATTTAGGCATGATACACAGGGCCAGCGTTACAAAGCAATGCCAGGCCATAAGATGCCCCTCATTCACTGGAATGGCTTGTAAATGGCTGAACTTACCATGGATTCATTAGCAAACAAGCCCAGGTCTTCCTTGGTGCTGTATGTCAGGAAGGACCCCATGTTATTTACAACCCAAGCAGTAGAGTTGGCAGCAGTCTGGTTAAAGCAAGTAGGTACATTGCCTGAAAATGAAGCAGCAACAAGATCCTATTTAATACAGTTCCGAAGTGCGGGGAAACAGCCTCAGATGAGGAGAATCCGGCTTGTGCAGCCAACACAACACAGACCAACAATTTCTTCAAAGTGCAGGTCTCCTCTAAGACAGATACAAAGCAGAGCTCTAATCACAAGTTCACAATGAAGTTCTCCATTTAATAGGACAACCAAGAACAGTGGAAAGACAACGTTTCAGGTCCCACCTGAGGAAAGGTCCATATGGGACCCGAAACTTTGTCTTCCCACTGTTCTTTGTTGCCACATTAAATGGAGAGCTTCATTATGAATGTGTGAGCAGAGCTCAGCTTTGTATCTCTGTCCCAGGGGAGACCTGCGCGTTGAAGAAATTGGGATCCTCTTTAATAAACATTAGCTGATCTTATGTGCGCCTGCTATTATAGTGATAGAGGGTGAACCCGATGCTTGGGGTGCACAACGAATATGTTAAAGAATAAGGCACCGGAAGGACGTGCAATATAAAAACAGAAAGGAAACCAAATTACCCGGCGCAGTGAGAAAGGTCGTCAGAGATGGACACACATTAAATATGCAATCAAGCATTGAGCTAGAAATGGGAACATAGAATGTGTTTCATTTCAAATGTATCTCCCTGTGCTGGATAGGAATAAAATAGACAAACAATGCCTGCAAGGAGAAAGATACCCACAGCTGGTATTAGTGGTCGGTACACATGAAATGTGCTTAAAGCTGCAGTTCAGTCAATATCCTGCATGTGTGTTTTTTTTAATAAATCAGTTCTGTAGTAAGAAAAAATACTTTTAGCATTTTCTGTTTTAAAAAAAACAACTTTGAAAGACCAATTTTCTTGTATTCTATTTTAACAGCCATTTGCTAAGGCACTGCCCCTTCATGTCCTGTCACAAGCCCTGGCACACCCCTTTGTCAGCCCTGCCCTCCCTCTAGCACTTGTCAGTGCAGGATTGCTCATGAATATTCATGAGCTTCCACTGCCAGTCAAGCAGATTATAAACAAATCCCAGCTTTTAATATGTCACCAAATTTCGACCTATCAATACATGGAAAACGAATTGAGCTGCAACTATACAGTTCTTTAGCTAATTAGAGATTGCACACATAAAACTATTGAAGTAAAAAAATAAATGTAAAAAAAAAAAAAAAAAAAAAGACTGAACTGCAGCTTTAAGCAGAAGGTTACAGATGTAATGCAGTAATGGCCAACTCCAGTCCTCAAGGGCCACCGACAGGTCAGTTTTTCAGTATATCCCAGCTTCAGCACAGGTGGCTCAATCAGTGGCTCAGTCAATGACTGCACCACCTGTGCTGAAGCAGGGATATTCTGAAAACCTGACCTGTTGGTGGCCCTCGGAGAGTGGAGTTGGCTCCCCTTGCAGAAGAGTATAAAGTCACCCAGTGAATGTTCTAACGCAGAATAGTAAACTAAGGGATGAAACAGAAGCTGAAATGGAAAAATGGAAATTGCCTAAGAGATCTATAGGCCAGTTTGCAATCCAGGTGCATGTGGGATGACTTGAGTGTATATCTGTATCTGGCGTTTAATGGATTTTACCTTTCTGGGTAATATATGGTTTGATGAACGATCCATAGATATATTCCTGCTTCCCTGGTGTCATTTTGTCGAATTTGGAATCCAAGCCTTTGACTCTGTGAGATACAGAAATAACCCTAATAAATAATAAACCTAATACATTGTATTCAGTGCCTTGTACCCTATCCCGTTAATGCACATTGTGGAACACATGTAATAGAACGTCACTGGTTGCCATAGTGATCATTTAAGTTTATTGCAGAGCCCAGCTGAGCTCTCTAGCTATTATGATTACATGCAACATGGACCTTAATGGAAAAAAAGGGCAGTCAGTCGCATTTGTAATTATTCTGTGATAAAGCTTAAATAATAGGAAATGTATTATACACAGAAGAAATTATGTTGTGCTCTGAAGTAAAATATTTTCAGGATCCGAATATTGACGTTTTAGTCATCATGGTTTATAGAATGAAAATCAATTACTAAATGCACAGACTAGCTGGATCAGGGAATTATTATCCACTGCCAATCCCTCCACTGTACACCAAGTAACAGCCATGGATGCTGCATTCATCATTAATGTACTGTAGTTGGAAGATCCAACGTGCCAATTGGTGCCTCCAGTGGCAACCCAACAGCAAAGAGATTGCTGAGATGAAAGACAAGCAAAGGTGCACTAACACAGCTTGGTAGGACTGGCAGGAGATGTTCTGTGGTATGAGGCTCAGCTGATCTGCTGTGATTTCAGGCAGAACGGAGCTCAGTTTATTCTGGAACAGCTCGGACCAGTTTGAGCTGGTGAAGGAGGTGAGGTTCGGCCTGAGCACCTCGAAGGTTTTGTTCAGCAGGGACTGAGACAGAAGTGGGGGTGCAGAGCTCAGGTTTTTCTGTAAAGACAAGGAAAATGTTTGATATAGAGGTGTAGATCCATAACATGTCATTAAATCAGGGCTCATAACGTGACGCTACCTAAAACCAGAATAGGACATTTAGTAGCGACCATAGCGCCAGTGACGCTCCGCCGCCATGACAACTCACCGCCGGGCACCTGTCCGCTTGACTTCTCACTGCGCGTGCTCCGACCCTGGAGGCATGTTTAAATGTCCGAGTCCCGCGCGCCCTCATCAATGTTCCTTGCGCCCTGTCTTGCGTGGACACCAGCACCAATGCTCACAGTCCCGTTCACCCTCATAAATGTTCCTTGTGGCCCCTGTCTGAGTCCTTTGCTCGCCAGCCTCTCCATCTTTACATGACCCGTGCAGGTGTGTGCGCGGGTGGCACTCAGAGCAGATGCTGCAAGGGACATTAATGAGTGTGCACGGTACTTGGACATTTAAAGATGGTGCTGGAGTCGGAGCGTGCATGGCGAAAAGTCACCAGGTGAAGTGCCTGGATGTGAGTTGTCATGTAATCGTATGCAAAAACAAGAGTATTCTAATGTATATCTCATTAGCACCGGCTTCAGCTACGGCCCCAGGGTTCATGGCTGTATGCGCGTCGGAGCGTCTGTCGGCGCCTGCACCCATTTCAGCCGTGACCTGTGGTCTGCGGTTGTGCTCGCAGTGGAGAACAGGAGACCCGATGGGGGTGGGATTGGGGGGGCATGGCAGGGGCCGCGCCCATGATGTCATGCGCCTGGTTTCGCCCTCCTTGGCTGAGCCGCCGTCGTGACGTGGCCAATGCTCGGCTGCCGCTCCAAAAGACAGAAATCTTGTCTTTTGGCCAAGGCAGTCGCACATTGCGCCTTGTGCGTGCGCGCACACATGCCGACTGGGGCTGTAGTGCGTGCAGCAACAGCCACTGGGGACTTAGCCTAAGAGTCACGGTAGTGTAGCAAAGCCTTGTATTATCTTCCAATAACGTGACGTTATAACGTGATGTTAGTGTCCCTCCCACCCAGACCCTGATAAATAGGTCTCTAACTCAAATAGAGAAAGAGGGAGAGAGGCGAGGGAATTACCGCCAGGAAATAACACTGTTGTTGTTAAATGAGGTCTAACTGTGGGTGTACACACTTTCAGACCCTGTTAAAGTCCTATTTCATTGGCTGGATGTGAGTAAAAGCAAGTTTAGGAGTGACCAAACTCAGGGGGGCTCTACTCCAGTCCTCAAGCCCCCTCCCCTAACAGGTCAGGTTTCCAGGATATCCCAGCTTCAGCACAGGTAGCTCAATCAGAGGCACAGTCAAAAACTTGATTGCCACCTGTGCTGAAGCAGGGACTGAATGAGCCACATGTGCTGAAGCAGGCATAACCTGAAAACCTGAACTGTTGGGAGGGCTTGAACCCCAACTCTCTGTAATAGTGCGTCTGAGATCAGATGCATTGTAAGGAACCCCAACTCTCTCTAATAGCACGTCTGAGATCAGATGCATTGTAAGGAACCCCAACCCTCTCTAATAGCGCGTCTGAGATCAGATGCATTGTAAGGAACCCCAACCCTCTCTAATAGCGTGTCTGAGATCAGATGCATTGTAAGGAAACCCAACCCTCTCTAATAGCGCGTCTGAGATCAGATGCATTGTAAGGAACCCCAACCCTCTCTAATAGCTCGTCGGAGATCAGATGCCTTGTAAGGAACCCCAAATCTCTGTAATAACGTGTCTGAGATCAGATGCATTGTAAGGAAACCCAACTTTGTAAATACTTCTGAATTTGGTACAATTTTCAAATTGCAGGGAACCCTTTACGGATGCCCAAGAACCCAAGTGTTCCTAGGAACCCCTGTTGAAAAACACTGATGTATAGAAAACCCCGGCAGCTGACTCCTTGATCTGTGAGCCAGAGACACAAGAGAATGTGTAACTTACTGAAGTAACAGCCTCATTCAGGTAAGTGAGGAAGGAATACACATCACTGGCATTCTGCAATGTTCCCGTAATCTGGCTCAGAGCAGCTGTGTTATTTGCTGCGCTTGACTCCAGACTGAAGCTCGCCATTTGAGGCCGTGTAAGAACAGATAAGTCATCCAGCTGCAAATTAATTAATAATTAAATTAATAAAATGATTAATAAATTTGGGAAACAAATAAAAATAAATTAATATATACATATATTAGTATATTGTAAGCTCTTCGGAGCAGGGACTCCTCTTCCTAAATGTTAATTTTTATGTGTGAAGCACTTATTCCCATGTTCTGTTATTTGTATTATTTGTTATTTATATGATTGTCACGTGTATTACTGCTGTGAAGCGCTATGAATATTAATGGCGCTATATAAATAAGACACACACACACACACACACACACACACACACACACACACACACACACACACACACACACACACACACACGATATATATATAAGTACATGATAAAATTAAATAATGATAACAGGTCCCAGAAAACTCCTACAAATTAGGTTTCCTAGAAAAACTGAACAAATAAATTGCTAACCCACAGATATCACATAATTAATCAGTTTTTATAGTGATGAATCATGTTTCTTCTTCCCTGCCAAGGATGTCCGGCCCGGGTATTTGTAATTTTTGCTAGTTCTTGTCGGAGCTGGCAGACTCTTACCCTAAGAATACTCGTGGGGTTATTGCAAATTGTAAAACCAGGACTGGATATTGTCATGGTGTTCATTTCCGCTCCAGGGACCTCCTGCTTCCTGAGACACTTACCTCGGAAGAGGGTGCCGGAAGCAGCCCAGACTGCACTAGTTGTGGCTATTGATATGGCGGCTTTAATGTCCAGTGCCCTGTGGGCCAATATCAAGCTGTGATTGTATCCCTTGCGGCTTCTTATTGGCCCACGTGACACAGGAGCTTTTAATGGCGCAGAGAGATTCTGCCCCCCCTACGGTCAGTATCTCTGGAAGCTGGGGGTCCGCAGAGATTAAATCAATGCGGCTCAGCTCCGGAGACCACCTGCTTCAAAACTATTTTTTTTAAAAGTGTCAACTGGATTACTGCTTTATGATAAGAGGGCGCTTAATACTCCTCCTACTCCTTTCTGACTGTCTGTTTGAGGTCCCCTGATTTGTAATATATAATAACAGTTACGTACTGGGCTAAACTTAGCGTTGAGTGTGGCAAAGTCTTTGTATTCAGCCAACTGAGAGAATTTCCCAAAGTTCTGTTCCATCCAAACTTTGCTGGTGATACTCAGTGAGCACGCCGAGCCTAATGGGAAACAAGTAAAGCAATATTATAGTTACTAGCTGAATAATGTGAAGGTGACCCGCTCTGTGCAAGTTCCATAACAATGTTACAATGAATCTCTTACTCATACTGTTTATAGAACAGATTTACTGTACAGAACCACGGACAGCGGCGAGGTTAAGATAAGAGAGCCACCTGCTTGTATCACTAGGACATCATTATGTGTGTGACACTCTCTCACCAAGTGCTAATTACTGATATAAAAGAGAGTCCTGTAACTGTAAGAATAGAAGGGTACATGGCACTGAGTCAAGGGTAGAAGTGTGATGGGTCTTCATTCTAGAAGGCATGCAGTTTCACTCATTTCTATCTATCTATCTATCTATCTTATCTATCTATCTATCTTATCCATCCATCCATCCATCCATCCATCTATCGTATCTATCTATCTATCGTATCTATCGTATCTATCGTATCTATCTATCTATCTATCTATCTATCTATCTATCTATCGTATCTATCTATCTATCTATCTATCTATCTATCTATCTATCTATCGTATCTATCGTATCTATCTATCTATCTATCTATCTATCTATCTATCTATCTATCTATCTATCTATCTATCTATCTATCTATCTATCTATCTATCTATCTATCTATCGTATCTATCTATCTATCTATCATATCTATCTATCGTATCTATCGTATCTATCTATCTATCGTATCTATCTATACACGCACATATACAAAGGTATATATATATATGACATATTAAATTGGTCTCTCTCCATTTTTATTGTTAGAGCATGAAATACAGCCAAGAGATGCATCTGTTAATGTTTTAGCAGGTTAGGTATTTCCTGAAATCAGGAGCAGAATCGCTATATTTGAACTACTTCACCAACCCGGTGTCCCTGTGCCTGCTTAGGTTAGCAAATGTAGCCAACACTGGTAATGAGCATAGGGCTCGTAAAGAGAGGCACAGTTACAAATAGAATTTGCTGTGTTGGAATGTGGGGATTTCAGGTGACCCAAAGAGCTGCTTCCCCTCAACGCCTTAAACAGGGTTAAGAAATGTTGCGGATTAATTGCATTTGATGTTCTCCAAAGCTGGTTTGTTGATTGACAGTGTAACATCCACCTCTCAGTCTGCAAACCCTCGATGATGCATTCACAGCGCTCCTTCAACTGGTGAAACATGGAGGCCCATGTTCACTAAGCAGCCTTCTGCCAGAAGACACTTTCGAGTGATTTAAGACACATTACAGCCTATTGACTTGAATGGGCCCTACGTGGTCTTCCATCACCGGAAGGTATTTTATGACCGATGGCTGCTTAGTAAATAATGACCGTGGATGTTTCCTTAAAACTCGTTGGGTACTGAAGCTATTTAGAGGGCATAAGGGGTTTAATCTCTTTGCTACCAGGGGGACTTACAAAACATAACAACGGCCTACAAATGATGAGAGCTTTTATACTTTGAGGCGGTACCTGTTGAGATTTGCTGGTACTTCAGAAAGGATGTGATGGCAGTGTACAGCTCTTGTCTCTTAGGCTTGCTCATGTTGGCGTATTCCATGTTAAGACCTTTCACCCTGGCAGAGGAAGGACATACTGTATTAAGAGAATGCAGAATTCTTCACAAGGGCTAAAGGATTAGCTCAATGTCACTTCCTTTGAAGTAGGTGAAACCAGTTTGGGGCCCGTTGTCAGCTCTTGGTGAACTTGGGCTGTCCCTTTATCGCCCTTTGCTTCAGGTACCCAAATTGGAGTGTAAGCCTGCAAAGGTCTATGCAGTGTACACTACAAAACAGTATTACACTATATAAGGAACACTGAAACCAGCTGATAAAAGCTGTATTCCATTGTGTTGCATTGCAGGCCCCTTCCAATATTAAAGTATTAAAGAGAGATGTGTCTAGATCAGTGTTTTTCAACAGGGGTTCCTAGGAGCCCTTGGGTTCCTTGGGCATCCCTAAAGGGTTCCCTGCTCTGCTATTTTCTGGTCATTTAAAAATGGTACCAAATACATAAGAATTTACAATGCATGTGATCTTATTGGGGTTCCTTACAATACACCTGATCTTAAATGCGCTATTAGAGAAGGTTGGGGTTCCTTACACTGCATCTGATCTCAGACGCGCTATTAGAGAGGGTTGGGGTTCCTTTCAATGCATCTGATCTCAGATGCGCTATTAGAGAGGGTTGGGGTTCCTTTGAATGCATCTGATCTCAGACGCACTATTAGAGAGGGTTGGGGTTGTGCAGGCTTTCACAATACAATTATAGGGTTCCTTAACCAGAAAAAGGTTAAAAGAAACACAGGTCTAGGGCAACGGAAATGTCTAGGGAAACAAATGACTTTATAATTATTTTCTCCTAATCTCCATGTGACAGAATCAAATGTAATCCACTTTGAAATAATTCTTCCAACTCCTGGGTGATACAATGCATACAATGTGCTCCTCTCTACAGTAGTTCACTGATAATGCTACAGATGTTAACAGTGATCAGTCCTTAATTGTATTCCTACTCTCTGATATCTCTCCAAAATGAGAAGTGGGAGTCACAAATAATGACAACACATTTATATGTCCCAGAACAGGTATCTTCAAATAAAGGTTGGATATCTTTTTAGGAAGGAAAGGTATACTGGAATATACCAAATAAGGGAACATGGAAAGGATGTTGATCCAGCGAGTAATCTGATTGCCAATATTTAGAGTCAGGAAGGAATTTATTTCCCCCCTTATGAGAAAGCATTGGATAATGTGTCACTGTTTTTTTTTTGTTTCCCTTCCCCTGGATCAATATACTGTAAATACAAATATAGGATAACATATCTGTTGTCTAAATTTTGCATAGGTTGAACATAATGGACATATGTCTTTTTTCAACCTCATCTACTATGTAACTATGTAACTATGTAACTATGTAACTGTTTAACTGTGTAACTGTGTTACAGACTTGTAAAAGTAATCCACTGCCTACAGTGCCGTGAGGGGAGGGGACAGATTTCTAGCACATCCGATCAATACTTA
The DNA here is from genome assembly GCF_040206685.1 of Ascaphus truei. Taxonomy (NCBI): domain Eukaryota; kingdom Metazoa; phylum Chordata; class Amphibia; order Anura; family Ascaphidae; genus Ascaphus; species Ascaphus truei. The sequence goes on along the minus strand of NC_134493.1, from coordinate 39,417,091 downwards.
CAATTGCTGAAAGCTTTGACATGTTGCATTCTTATACTGCAGACACTGCACCATGTTTGCACTGAGAGAAGCCAGGAAGGGCTGAAGGACATTTGGGATCCACTGAACCTGGGCCGCTGTGCTGCTGATGCCCGGGTTTTGTGTAATGTTCGCCCAGATTCCCTCCAGTAAATAATGTCTCCATTCTGGGCTTAGTTTTGGAAACTGCTCAAGAGAAGAAATGGGTCAGCCTTGCAGCTTGTGATACTTCCCAGAGATCCCCATGAGAGGTCTTAGCCTTCCTAGATGTAGTTTGTACATAATATTTCAAGACCTAAACATATATACACAATCGTTTTGTGGATACAGTGTAGATCCAGGAATTCGATTTGTATTAGAAATCATTGCTTGAAGCAGCGGTAATGCAGATAGCATGATTGTATATAAGTACTTACATAGGAATTTCTCTCCTGCCTAGCCCTGTGACTTTTACTTTAAAGAACAAACATCCCCTCCCATTCAGTGGTATTTCAAAGAAAACAAAATAGCAACAGGTTTATTGCCATAATTCTAGAGATCATAATTCAGGAGACACAAAGAAGATTTCTGCCTGGAGCTGTCCCCACTGAGATCCCTTGGGCGGGCAGTTTCATACACTTCTTGAGAAATGATGCACACACCTTGCAAATTCTGATTCTGTGAATGTCAGGGTGTACAATGTCTCAATGTGTTGTTTAGCAGTCTGCTGTGACTTACACTTGACACTCTCCCAAGATAGAACCCTAATCCTACCACTGAAAGTGCTGAAGTTCACTCTATCCCCCAAATTCACATTTGGCTGATACAACAAGTGTTGGGAAATCGAATATAATATTTAGGAGTTGTTTTTCCCTCTATGCAGTATATGGAACACTGTACATAGAATTTAAAGGAGTACATAGCCTAGGAACGCATGATATGGATTAAGGATACCTACCTCTTGATTCAGCTTGGACAACAGCGCTTGGGATTGATCACTGTCCACTTTGGAGAAGAACAAGGATGAGTATACAGGATCCAGAGCCAGCACTGTCTCACTGGGATAGCAGTGAGACAAAGTCACCAGTAAATCATCGGGGAAGGAATTGAGTACAGAACGCTGTGCAAAGACAAGACAGTTTAGTTAGTGAATGTGATGCATCAACTCCCAGTGTATTCTTCCTATGTAATGGGATAATTTCGGAGATTGGATGCTCACCTCTGTGCAGGCATACAGCTTAAATATCACATTGCAAATTGTGTCGGAGTCCAGCTCTCCAATATTCACACTGCAAGAAGAAGCAGAGCCTTTTACAGCAACAAATCAATGTAACTGATTCAGAACACGGGTTTGTGAAGCAGATTAACAAAGGACAAGGGATCCTGATGGAATTTACTTAGAGTTGAGGGCAAATTGATGGGATAACAATGACTTTCACATGTACTATTGGGAACCTGGCTCCAGGTCACCGTGGGGTTCTCATCCATTTCTCACTTTCAAAATCTAATCCAAGCTTCATGCCAGTCCTGCAACTCTATTGGAAAAGGAGAATTAGAAAGCAGGACTGGAGTGCAGTTAGATTGTGACATGGAGCTAGGTTGGCAATACTGATATTGTATTTCATTTAGGAAAGTACACTAGGGGAGGCCAACTCCAGTCCTCAAGGGCCACCAACAGGTCAGGTGTTGAGGATATCCCAGCTTCAGCACAGGTGGCTCAATCAGTGGCTCAGCCTTCGACTGAGCCACTTGTGCTGAAGCAGGGATATCCTGAAAACCTCACCTGTCGGTGGCTCTTGAGGACTGGAGTTGGCTACCCCTGATACACACTGTGTCCTGCTGTATTGGAGGCAGAATTGAGACTTTACCTGTTTGTGTTTGCACACACCGCTGTTTCTGTTAAAAGAAAAAAAAAAAAACATAATAGGTATATTAAAGGATCTGGAAACATGATCAGTACAAAATTGATATATACAGGATGATATTATTCAGTCACCTACCATTCACAGAGGAGTACAGGCACTGTGGGAGAAAATGGACAAGACATTAGCAGAATCGTCTTTCGAAATAATACATGCATTTAAAATGTATTCAGGTCCGATTCCCACTAAACTTCCCCAGCCCAGAGACTTCTGGTCATACACATCTCAGACCAGGCGGCTTCGGGCACATTCTTACCAGGCTACAGCAAACATATTCTCAGCTTCTCTAAGTGACACTATTTAACAATATAGATTATTTTAGACCAAAAGAAAGAAATGATCTTGAGCACATGAAGTAGTGTGACTCCTCCTGTTATTACAAGTGGGGTAACATCGGACTACTGTATGATACATTGATGCTGAGATAAAGGTTTTCAGAAGATAAATTATTTTATTCTGAAGTCTTTCAATAATATTTCCAAAAATAAACAAAGTCTAACTGTGCTGAACTTTGAAACAAATATCTCAATCTAAAGAAAGTAAACGTGTGTGTGCTTGTGTGTTTATGTGTTTGTGGTGTATATAGCATCCTGGTGATACCGGATTTTTTATGGTTTTTTAATATTTTTTCTTGGACTTTTCATTTAATTATTTTTATTTTTTTAATATTTTTATTACTGACACATTTATTAGCTTCTCAAAAGCATTATTGTTTTCGTACTAGTGATATCCCACTTATTCATCTATAGTCACTGAGTTATCAGTTAATTGTAATTATCAATGTGCACATTTTTTTATTGGTAAATATTTGTATTGCTTTTTCACATTGAGTAGTTTAATATTCGAATAGTATTTAAGTTTATTATAATATCACTATTTAGGGTGTTAGATGTGCACATATTGCCAAGCATCTGGAGGCCCAGTCTAATTTAAATATATTCTGTGTTAAATAAATATATATATTTTTTTTTTTTACACTTAAAGAAAAGACGAGAATAGTATAATTATGTGCACCAGACAAAATATATGCAAAAATAGAGGGTGTCTATTGACCCATAACACACAGGAGCACTGAGGGTTAATAAACACCCTCTATTGTTGCATACTGTATATAGTGTCTGGTGCACCATTCTCGTCTTTTCTTTAATTGGATATTTTTTTCCATCTAGCACAGGCACCCTCTGTAGAATACTTAACACTGAGTGCAGTGTGTGTGTGTGTGTAAAATTAACCGCAAGAAGGAGCTCAGTATTTCCCTTCCTATCCCACATGAGAATAACCAGGATTTCTATAGGAGAACTGTGAATGAACTACAAATGCATAATGACACCGAATTACGTTGCAATTGCTGGGGGGGGGGGGGGGGGGGGGGGGGTGTTAGAGGATATGTATACAAAGGGGCAATTTGACCATGGAGCAAATACTTGCATTTGCGCCAATTTGCTCCAAAGGCAAAATGTATGTTTGTTAATCGTTCTTCTTACATTTAGATCTCTCAGGAGCAGAGGGGGGCGCCACCTAAACCTGGTGGGTTTATTTCATGCAAAGAGAGAGGAAAACTGCCCCAGTTATAGGCAGAACCTTTGATCCCTCTCATCATAATATTGCCCTTACTCTTCTCCCAGAACACTCAATGCAGCAAAACGCCCTGATACAGACGCAGAGGCGAAGTGACGCAAACTGCACCGGTTTTGGAGCAATGCTCCAGTGTGCAACACTTCATCCTTCTCCTCAAATGAGTTTTTATAACACTATACATGCTTCGTGGTTCAGTGTTTCCACTCCAGGAGGATTTCCTCTCATATAAACAAAAGAGAGGATATGGTTAAGGCATATGTGTATAGAGGCGTCAATGGGGGGGAGGATAGGGTATTGATAAAGTATTGCAAATAAGCTATTACAGTCAGGTAGGTGAGATCTTACTGTATTGGCCGCCGACGAGAACGTCACAAGTATCCCTGCAAGCAATGGAATGACAGAATGTTATTATCAGTGACAATTGACCCCAAACCAGGGACCTCTCCCTGCATTATAGGCTAAAGCTTGAGACAGCGCAGTGCTTTTCATTCACAGATTACTAATACCACAGTCCAGGGCTTTTCAATTTGAGGCCAGCCGGCTGAAACTCACATTTTAACTAAGTTAATGAAAATATAGGAGTAGAGATGTGCAAAGGTTTTCATAAGCGCTTCACAATATTTCTGTGATTTCCCCTTACATTTCATGTTTATTTATTTATGTCTTTTTTTTAAATAAATGTTCTAGCCATTTTTTGACACAATTTCACCACTTTTGGTGAGATTTATGCAGAAATGGCTGTATTAGATGAGGTGACACTTTTTTTTAAATATAGGTTTGAAGCAAGGGGTCTGCTACAGAGACCCCCTGCTTGAATCCTATTTTTTTAATGGTCCCTAGGAGTGCCTGTTTAAAATGTCACATGACCAGGGTCCCGTGATGCGAGCTGCCCACCAACTTTAAATGCTTGGCAAATATTTTTTCGTGAACATGGCCATTTTGCAAATATTTTTTGCCTGGTCCATGAATTTAAATGAAACGTTCACACATCTGTACAGATCTTGCAAATGATAGGACCAGCTTTTGTAACATGTCCAATCTCTCATGTTTTTCTTTATTGGTCTTTGACCCATGTCACGTTTATAAATGACATTACAATGCTGTTGCAGCCCTCCTACTCAGAATGTTCTCCTCATTGTGACCCCTTTGAAAAACCTAGTGTAACTATTCCAGTCTGTGATACATTGTTATAAATGTCAGATCTGTACATGCAGAGCCGTGGTAATCGGATTTGATGTATAAGGCCGCACTTACTGTGCAGGCTACGGCGACGGTGACGTTGTAATAGCGATTCCTGCTTATAGTACAGGAGACAAGAGAGGGCGACCAGGGGGCATAGCGGAGTCGTGGCTGTGAGCGGTTCGCCCCAATTGGCTGAAGTGCTCACGTGCCGATGGACTGCATGGTCTTGCTAGGCGCTGTGCGACGTCACAGTCGCCAGCACTATAAGCGCAGCCTAAGAATTATACGTCCCAATTCTGGTTTTCTTATTGTGATGAAAGTGTAGAACCATTACCATTAGTTTAGCACAAGGGGACTCAACTCCAGTCCTCAACCCCCCCCCTCACCCCGCTCCCCACCACTCCCAACAGGTCAGGTTTTCAGGATATCCCAACTTCAGCACAGGTGGCTCAATCAGACTGAAGTCGAAGACTGAGCCTCTGATTGAGCTACCTGTGCTGAAGCAGGGACTGATTCAGCCACCTGTGCTGAAGCAGCTGGGATATCCTGAGAACCTGACCTGTTGCGGGTGGGGGGGGGGGGGGGCTTGAGGACAAGAGTGGAGCATCCCAGGTTTAGCACACACTCGAAAGTACAGATATGTCCCATTCAGCGTTACCAGAAAGAACTTAGAAAAGCTTTTCCTCTAATCATTCTCCGTGGTTCTAATTCACCTTGAAAGAAATGACAGCGTTTTAAAGAATACAACAGGAAGAAAAAAAGAATGAAAGTTGTTGTTTTTAATGTAGGTAGGGTTAAGTAATCGTACTGACGACAATCACATACAGTAAATACCTTTACTAACAGCTTGAGGCAGAAAGTGAATCTTAAAGGAGCAATACAAGTGCTTTTAATTTTACATTTATTAAAAAAAAAATGTATACACAGGATTGAAGCAGTGGGCCTCCCAGCCTGAACACCATTCATTTCAGCTCTGGGGACCCCCCTGTTTCCAGAGATACTCACCTCCATAGCCGGGGCTGTTATCTCTGCACCATGCGGGCCAATAGGAAGCCACACCGAATGACATCACGGCTTTCTATTGGTCCGCAGGGTCTCGGGAGCGGTGAAGCTTCACCATTACGTGATCTCTGCTAGCCGAGCGGAGCAGCTACCGGCATCTACTATGGAGGTAAATATCTCCAAAAGCAAGGGGTTCCCAGAGCTGAAATTAACGGGGGCTCAGCTCCGCAGACCCCCTGCTTCAATCCCATGGTAAAAGAAAATCACTGGCTTGGGTTGCCGCTTTAAGGATTGACAAAAATAATATACCGTAAATAGCTTTACTGTACTAACAACGTGAGACAGAAAGTGAGTCTTACGTCATCAATTAAAATAACATCAGTGCTACTGTATGTCTTGTATATGGGTGTAAAGTCCAAAATAGAGGCACAATCTACACCGAATGTGGGCAAAGGGGCAGCAAATGGCTAGTCAAAAACCATCGTAGATTTCAGAAGTATTTCAGTGCTACAAAACATTACAGGGGTTGGGTTACCTTCAGCCAGTCCCCTAATAATGGTCATACTGTATGTGGGATCACAGTGCTAAAAAATTGCTACCTGTTTTGTGTGGAACTTGTATGTCATTTCATAAGGTGCCCAGTGATTATAATGTGATGTTAATTAGGATAGGATTACAAACCTACAGATTCACTTTTATTTTAAAAATAAATTAAATGTTCCTTAAATTCACTGCTCCTTTTCTGTTCTTCTAACACAAACATAAACTAAATATTGTTAACACCATCGATAAAGATGATTTCCCGCATGAAATCAGACAGATTGCCACAATACCTATTGCTACAGGGGGACTTACCTGCGAAAAGGAGCATTTCCTTCAATATTATTGGAGCCATCATATTAGGATTAGTGCTAGGACCTGTGTAATACAAAGAACAGATGAGTATTGTGTGAAAATGTGGGATAAGACATACACAATCTTAGCAAGCTCCAACCCCAGTCCCACAATATCATATGGTGTCAACTGGAGTGTGACTGGGACAGTGACCTCAAATATACAACAGTCAACAAAGAATCCCCAATACACATCCAATGTGACAAGTTATTTGATTAATTGCTACATGTTTTCAGTCTTCTCATAAGTATGGGTTATTTAGTTAAATCTTTTGGCCAAATCATGTTAAGCTGCACCCAATGTTATACCGTACAAGCTTGCGAAAGTACTTTATATCTTGCTCTTCTTTTAGATTTTTTCCACTATTTCTTAGGGCACTTCTGTTTTTTTTCCTAACCAGTGTTGCCTGCATTGTAGCTCACACACAGCACATATAGGGGCTTATTCTGTAAGGTGGGATACGCGGAGGTGACACGCTATCGCAGGAAAGACCCAGTACGGCCAATGGGGCTTTTCATGGGATAGCATGTAACCTGCGCTTATCCCACCATACAGAATAATGGCCAGAGTGGTCCTAAATGTTAACCCCTTAAGTTCCGCATATATATCACACATGCCATGCTATGGACTATATCATTGCTGGGGTTCCTCTTCTCTCTATGCAGTGCAGGACATATGAAGGACACGGTATAACACTGGCAGTGTAGGTACCTGGTGAAAGAGCCTAACCTTGATGTGGATGCAGCTTGACATGTTTTGGCCAAAAGATTGAACTGAAAGACTCATACTTATGAGAAGTAAAAGCATAGCAATTGATCAAATAATTGTCATATTGAATGCTGTTTTGAGGCTTCTTTTCTTACTGTTGGAAATTGTGGGATGTGTTATTTGTTTTAGCTACAGGGGGTAATTCCTGGGGATGTTACAAGCTGTGGGGCCAGCGTGAAAGTTCCCCCCTTGAGGTCTTGAAAGCGCCTGTGCACCCGCATTTACATTGTCTGCCAAAAGACATGGCAACCTGTGACAGATCTGGTTTACATATACAACACAGAAACCCCTTCAGAGCAGGAAAGACAAGCAGTATATTGACGCTCCCTCTTGTACCGAAAGAGTTAACATGACTGAATAGCACGATACTGTATGTATCAATAGTAACTCCAATGCTGTAGAAGAGGAGCATAGAAACATATTACAAAGCTCAGGATACGCAATAAGACAATGTAACAATGAAACGTATATTCAAACAGGAGGCATAGTAATTATCCAGCAATCTATAACAACTATTAGCATGTAAGGCAGGGGTTCTAAACTCCAGTCCTCAAGACCCCCCAACAAGTCCGGTTTCAAGGTTATCTCTGCTTTAGCACAGGTGGTTCTTTGACTGAGTCACTGATTGAGTGACCTGTGCTGAAGCAGGGATATCCTGAAAACCTGACCAGTTGGGGGGGGCGGGGGGTGAGGAGGTGTGGGGGTCTTGTGGACTGGAGTTGAGAGCCCCTGATACACTACACTGCATACAATTCATACATGTATCCATTCCGTAACAAATCGCTTTGATTCTACAATTAACTAAACCCCTCTGGGGCTGCAGATCCATTTCCCTGCGGCAACAACTGCATCAAATAATCAAAGACAAATATCCGATTGGTCTCAATAGGAGAAATCTGGTGCTGTTGTTTTTGCAGCGCGGGGTGTTGCTAAATAGCCTTAATACAATGTAATCACTCATGCTGTGTGGATACGTACCGCTCTCCTGCAGCTGTCAGCCCTTAGTGAACAGATAATGGATGGCGGAACACATCTAGTTTTAAGGTATTTTAAGCAGGGTGCGGCTGCAGAGGGTTGCGTCCGAAGTATGTTTATGTCAGAGACAGAACGTCACACACACCTTGCCCTTTCTCCAGCAGAGATGAGTTACACGGCTAGGAATGTGACACTCCGGGGTTGGAAGTAAATGAAGGTTATGACCTATAACGCATAGCTAATGTTTGATCACAGGACTTGGGCCCTACAGCTGCCCCAAAGACCCCACACCACAAGCACTAATACAGGGTCTGTGATATCATTCACTTCTCTCCCACTGTCTCTCTATAAATACACATAGAAAACAGCAGCAGTCCTCTCTGCGCTCTCTCATACGTTCAATTTAGTGGTCTTCTACACTACCGTTCCGGAAGAACGAGCGGAACCTCCACCCTACTGCTCTTAATACAATCTATGTATATGTATAAAACGGAAATAGCCGTGTTAGTCCAGTTGCGATAGTGCAGAATAAATGAGTTCTTCAGTATCAGGTGATACCTTTTTTATTTGGACTAACAATTTTTGTCAAAGGACAAGCTTGCGAGAGTTCTCCTCTGGTTGGTGGCCCTCAGGGACTGGAGTTGGCTCCCCTTGCAGAAGAGTATAAAGTCACCCAGTGAATGTTCTAACGCAGAATAGTAAACTAAGGGATGAAATAGAAGCTGAAATGGAAAAATGGAAATTGCTTCAGAGATCTATAGGCAAGTTTGCAATCCAGGTGCATGTGGGATGACTTCTGAGTGTATACTGTATCTGGCGTTTAATGGATTTTACCTTTCTGGGTAATATACGGTTTGGTGAACGATCCATAGATATATTCCTGCTTCCCCGGTGTCATTTTGTCGAATTTGGAGTCCAAGCCTTTGACTCTGTGAGATACAGAAATAAACCTAATAAATAAGAAACCTAATACATTGTATTCAGTGCCTGGTACCCTATCCCGTTAATGCACATTGTGGAACACATGTAATAGAACGTCACTGGTTGCCATAGTGATCATTTAAGTTTATTGCAGAGCCCAGCTGAGCTTTCCATCTATTATGATTACATGCAACAGGATGTGGGACTACAACTCTCCATAATTCTGCATCACAATGTGTCTCATTAATAAAAGTGTGAGTGATCAGGTTGCCTATCTTTTATACACTGTGTTAAAGCTGCAGTTCAAGCTGTCGTTTAAACCAATTTTTCCCCATTCAATATGTGCGTCAATACAATCTACATACTGACACGTGATTAGCTAAGTTGCTGATCGACCAGTTCTCCTGTAATCGACCTCTGAAATTCGGCTGGGGGTTCACTAAATGCATCTTGGGCAATCTTCAGCTGCACTGACAGCCAAAGTTCTGTGAGGAAGATCATGTGACCAGGCAGGCACTAGATTCAATTGGTTCACTGCTAGAGAGGGCAGGGCTCAAAAAGGTGATGCTGTTTCAGAAGGGGAAGGGGATGTGACTGTGTAAATGGTTGCTATAGGAACAGAAATGCTGGTTACATTAGAATACATAAAAACATTGTTTTTTTTAAAGGCTACAAGTATTTTCTCACAGTACAGAACTTATTTATTAAAAAAAACACATCACGAATGTAAGGGAAGGAATGGGGGCTGGGGAAGGGGGAGGGGACCCTCGCTACTGCTTTGGAAGATAGATAAGAGTGATGGTGCTACAATCAGGGGTGATATAGATATAGAATGACACAAGAAAAAGAACCCCAAGGAGAGCACTCGTCCACTCAAGATCACAGAGACACTAGTGCAGGGGGGCGCAAACTTTTTTCCCTGCGCCCCCCTGCCGGCTGTCCCCTCACTCCCGCGCCCCCCCCAACCCCAACTTACCCACGCTCCGGCGTAATGACGTCACGTTGCCATAGCAACGTGACGTCACATGACCTCGCAGCGTCATTTTGACGCCGCGTTGCAATGGCGACGCAGGGAGGAAGCCGCCGGAGCCACGGTAAGTTAGGTTTACAGAGGCCCTGCAGCTCCCCCGGCACTTAATTTAAGTGCCTTTGGGAAGCGCGTGGGGCCTCTGTAAACCCCGCGCCCCCCGTCGGCAGTCTCGCGCCCCCCCTGGGGGTCGCGCCCCACAGTTTGCGCACCGCTGCACTAGTGGATGAACAATAATGTATGTAGTGGGTGAGGAGTGAATTAATTAAAACACTTTATTAAGGAGTAAATAACTCAAATAAAATAAATTGGAGCGCTCAAGAATCAGGATAGTATGATTCAAGTGAGGCCAATAGATCAGCGAAGTTAAAAATGAATCAGATGCCGCAATGGTGATTACCAATAGGCTATCCTCGTAGGAAAGAGGGTAGTGTTAGTACAATGACTGTGGTAATATTTAAGTACTGTGTATATCCTATGTCCCACCTGAAAAGAGTATACGGTAGCCACTCAGTATGGTATAGTCATGACACTCATAGTCTAGATAAATATGTAACACCATAAAGCAGTGTTTAACCTCCAGGCTATAGGGCATTGAGTAAAATCTCTAGTGGGTCTATGATTAGTACTCACTTAGACCTAGATTGAAAATATGTCTATATAGGGCTAGTCTTTAACCCATGTACAAACAGCTGTGTAGATAGGGTAAGCACAGTTCTCATATGTATGCTAAACCTTGCAACTCCTAGGTGGTAAGGGAAAGACAACAAAAACGTCTATATATGGGATAAAAAAGGGATTAAATGCCTGGGCCATATTATTAGCGAAGAGAAACAGGACTTTATGTCTTATCAGGAAGTGGCTACTATGTATGATCTCCCTGAGAACCAAATATACTCATATATTCAACTGTTAAACTATGGCAGAAGCCTCCACGACTATAAAAGACATATTTTGAAACACAACGCCTTTGACAGCTACGTTATGCAAGATAGGACCCACAAACACTCCTTAGCAGAAATGTATAAATTAACCAGAGACAAGGAAATGGAGAAAAATAACAGCAAACATTTAAAAGCCTGGCAACAAGATTTTAAGGAAGTGCAGACAATGGAAGATTTGGTGGTGGGATATACTAGAATTCGTAAAATAATAGTCTCTGAAAGCTGGAGAGAGATGCAATTCAAAATAATGCATAGAGCATACATTCCTTTCATGAGAAAGGTGAAAAATGTAGAAGTAGACACCACAAAATGTCCCAAATGTAGACCAGAGAGGGCTAATCTCAAACACTGCTTCTGGGATTGTGAGAAGATCTCGATGTTTTGGGATCAGATATTAAAATTTATCAAGACAGTGACAAAGGTGGACTGGGGAAAACACCCGCTACCCATGTTATTTGCCAACACGGAACCATGGCAAATTAGGATAAATAGGAATAACAAAGCACTCCTTCCAACAGAGATGATCCTCCTAACTGCTAGGAAGGCTATCATGATGAAATGGCTGGAACCAGAAGCCCCAAGCATGGAATTAATTAAATCCCTACTAATCAAGCTCATTACCATAGATAAAATTAATAAAGACCAGAGAGGAAATAATCCAGGGAATAAATTCCGAAACAAATGGGACCTAATCATAGCATCCTTCCCAACAAAGGACCAGACTAAGGGCCTCATGCAGTAAGCGTTGATAAGGGAAATATGGCCATGTTATAGCCAAAATTGGGTTTGAGATTCAGTAAGCGCCGATAAGTGCTTCATATCGCCAGGTTTCGGAGCCGATAATTTGGTTATGGCCAGTCGCCTGCCGATAAGCCTGTTTTCGACACTGATCGCCACTTTTTTAAATCGGCTGGATTCAACAAAAAAAAACAGCTTATCGGGGCTGATCGGCACTACGAAATTGAGATGTTATGGCCGATTTCTCCCGCCAACTAAAGTTGGCAGTTTGGACGGGAGAACGATCGCTAAGGCTGCCGGAACGGCACTTAGAAAAAAAACATCTTCTGTACATCAATGGAAGTCAATGGAGCGGGGACGTATAACAGTATAGTACTGTTTACGTTTCATTGCTCACAATACAAGGGGGATTTGCATTACAGTGTGGGGGCATTCCCTGCATTGTGTCACAGCTGATGTGTCTTATTTGCATAACATTCGACTTTTACATGTTTTCAGCATTTGCGGGTCACATTACTCATCATGTGATGATGTGGCAAGGGAAAATACTATACTACACTCTTAAAGGAGAACCTCAAATCATATCACACATTTTACTCAACTCAGCGACAATTATTTACATGATGTCACACATGTCACACATGTCACTCATACACAGTATATTCATCTTCCTTTACATTACACAATGCTTGTAATGTGACACGCATCTTTAAACGTTCATGTACATCTGTCTTCTCATGTTTACATATACTTTTGGGTCCTCCCTATTTTCATGACGTCACTTATTGGACGCTCAATCACATTGCATGTTTACATTGTAACCGTTGCATTACAAGCACTTCAACCTAACTTATACACACATGTACAGTAATTCATCATTGGGACACCTTGTAAACTCATTCTATACCAACTATCCTCCTTACACAAATGCATGCATATGCACACGACTATTCATTGTTGCCAACATGTCACAATAACATGGATAATTACACATGTTACACAAAACTTTTCCCACGTCAATCTCAGCCTTTTTGTCTCATTACATGACTGACTCTTGCGTTCACAAGTGTTACATGCATTGCACATGCAACTATTTATTTGCAAGCAATCTTTGTACAAAGCTTCACGTCACATCATTGCCAAATATCATCATTCCCTGCAGAATACACACAACAAATACTTAGAACAACAAGTGCACACAGCTTGCCACAGAAGTACTTTATTATGTTAATGTAACACCTTGCATTTTACTATGTCACCTGACATCATCACATACCTATTTAAAGGACGCACATTACCTGCTCATTCACAGCTACTCATTTCAAAATGTTGCGAATGTTTAGGAGACGCAGGAACATTCTTTTCTATGACATGCTTGCTGATCAAGAGAATGATATAGGGCAAGGTAGGGACACACCGAGGGACAGTGACAGTGACGCGGATACGACAGGGACAGGGAGAGGGACAGGCCGAGGGACAGGTAGAGGGACAGGAGATCAGAGGAGAAGACAGAGGAGACAACTTGTGCCTCGTCCGCGTCTGTACAGGGAGAGAACCCTGTTAGATGGGATGAGTGAGGAGGAGATTGTAAGTCGCTATCGTTTGAGTTCAGCAGCAATCTTAGCTCTTTATGAGGAGATAAGGGGGGATTTAGATTTTTTCACAGCCAGAGGTCGTGCAGTCCCTGGGCTTGTTAAAATGCTGTGCTCATTACATTATCTTGCTTCCGCGTCATACCAGACAACTGTGGGCATAGTGGGCGGGGTCTCGCAATCTACATTCTCGCGGGCCTTGACCCAGTTTCTCTATGCACTCAATAGACGCGCTAGGAATTATATTCATTTTCCTACAGAGGCGACAGAGTGGCTGGAAGTCAGGACTGGCTTTTATAATATAGCAGGGATACCATCTGTGCTGGGTGCAATCGATTGCACACATGTTGCTTTGATTGCACCTAGTCAGAGTGAGCATGTGTACCGCAATCGGAAGCACTACCATTCACTCAATGTACAGGTGGTATGTGATGCCACGATGAGGATAATGCATGTGGTACCCAAGTTCCCTGGTTCCAGTCACGATTCCTCTATCCTGAGGAACTCTTCAGTCTTCCATGCGTTCGAAGAGGGACATTTTGAACCTGGTTGGCTGCTGGGTGAGTACATATTTACATGTTCTAACACAAAACACATGTTGATTTAGGAATGTTGGCATTGTACAATTTGATCACTAATGTCAGCTTATGTGTGCTCCATTCATTATAGGTGACTCAGGATACGGAATTAGGCCGTGGCTCTTGACTCCGGTGCTAAACCCTCAAACTGAAGCAGAGGACAGGTACAATGCAGCCCATATATCTACAAGATCTGTTATAGAGAGGACATTTGGCCTACTCAAGACCAGGTTTAGGTGTCTGGACAGAACTGGTGGGGCTCTTCTATACAAGCCTCAAAAAGTGTCTGATATTATCCTTGCCTGTTGCATTTTGCACAATGTTGCACTCAGGCACAATGTACAGTCAGACCTAGCTGAGGCTTTGGTAGACGAGCATCCCACCCATGTAGCTGCTGAAAATGAACAAACAGCCAGTGGTGGCCAGACACGACAGAATCTCATCAATTCATTTTTTTCTTGTAAGTACAAACTCATATGTTCCTAGTACTACTTTTATAGTTTAATTATGTTATATTAACAATAATGTTTCTTTATATAACCTTCTGTTAGGACACAGATGAATATGGGTTGCACACCTTTCTTTTCTCTGCTGTGTGCACAAAGGGATGTGGCACCGGTATGTTATTGTTGCACAGGTTATATAATCCCTCTTCAATTGTACTTTAGTTGTGTGTATGTGAATACAACTTGGGTAACAAAGCAATAATATTTTAGCATTGTGTTATTCCTTATGCTAAGACAAAACACATATTATGCCCATAATCATTCATGCTTCTAGTATGCTTACATACAATGTTATTGGTGCAGTGTAACATGTACATCCATATGATGTGTACACCAGGCTGATTTACATTTTGAATGTCATGAAATATACATGGTGTTGTACATTTAACACCAAATACACACTTTGCTGTGTTGTTTACGGTACTGAAGATGGCATGTCAATGTTTGCAATTTATATATTGTTCCTTTGCATTATAGGTATATCTCCAGTATGACTGATCATGGTATGTATATTTGCTGACATCTCTCATAAGATGTGGCTACCTCAATCTTCCTATAATTATTGGAACTAAAAACCCAACATATTGGTTTAAACACAAATGTTACATATATGTACTTTCTGTATCATGTATATGCATTTAGCTACTCTTGAGCTTTCATGTGCATTGTATTACAAAATGATTACTCACATTTCATCACATTTTATGTATGTTTCCTTATAATTTCCATTAATGTAATATAGAGGTGGTTGGAGAAAAGGGGATAACTGTACTTATTTGTTTACTTACGGGAGCACATTCATCACTAGCATAGACACACTTTTTAAGACAACTGTTTGTGTCTCTATCAATTGGTGTAGGATCCATGTATAACACCGACAAATGATAACACCAGCTTTATTATGGTAGCTTATATCATCATATTGACTATACTATGTATTTCTAAACGATTAATAAACACAGTAAACTATAGTTAGTTAGGTTAATGAAATATACACAGAAACGTACTTCATAACATGATGGTGATGTCATATTCAGAACATCATGCATTGGAGGGGACCATAACATCTGGCCAGTAACATTATTTGCTACAGTCCCAAACCATTTTATCTACATACCCATGTAACAAGAGATTTTAAAAATAAATGGCTACTTGGTTGTAAGTGTCCTTTACATTGGGAGAAGGAGTGGCTCACTGAGTAAAGACACACACTGGCACTGATAGTTTGAAGCAGGGGAGTCTGGTTCAATTCCCGGTGTGGGCTCCTTGTGACCTTGGCCAAGTCACTTTATCTCCCTGTGCCTCATGCGGCAAAAAAACATTTGTACGTTCCACGGGCCAGGGACCTCAGGCTGAAACATGTGTCTGTAAATCGCTGCGTACAACTAGCAGCCCTATACATGAACATGCTCATATTATTATTATTATTGTTACATAGTTTCGACAGTCATACGTTCCATTACATATTAGAATACACAAATGTGTTAGCAGAGTGGGAATGGTTGTTATATATAAAACACACCATGTCATAAAATGTTAGTAGTCATTAAAGAACACTCAATAAAAATTCATGAGGCACTCTTTTGCAACATCATTATGTTAATTAAGTGCTTATGCAATATAGGCATAAGGGTATCACATTTTTAATTGTTTGTTAATAAGCGCTGCAAGCAATATAAAATTAGTTCCATATGTAGTATAGTAGTCGGTGGCTCCTCCTCACAATCATCTCATATAAAGGTAGACTCTTCTGAAATCATACATTGATCCGATTGTATCTTCCCCGACATCTCTGAAATACAGCAAACACATGATGGTCAAAGATGGCACCTTACTAGATATGCATCCGTGACAACGCGTTACGCAGCTCTATATGATTGTGTAGATACACACGTCAGTCACTTATATGTTAGAAGTAAAACTGTTCATCAGTATGTAATGTTTCTTTAAATTTGTAGCAGGCATAACTATGTATAAGAAGTGAACGTTGCCTGTATACTGAAAGATGTGCGCGCACATCTTTGTGTGCGCACGCACTTCACGCTTGGCTCCACTAACTGTTAGCGCATGCGCAAAACAAAGCGTACGTTGTGCGTTCAATACATGTTGAAAATACCAGTAAACATAACATCTTTATTTCAAATACAATGAAGACGAAACTACATTCGTTCTAAACGAGTACATCTGTATTCTTTTTAAACAGACGTGTTTGAACAGAAAGCACGGCCGATAACACAATGCGCAAATGCAATACGTGTGACGTCATGTTAAGCCAGCGTGAAACGCACGCTAACACTCCTCCCACTCAATTAACATTCGGCTAACGCCCAGGGTACGCCTACAAACACTGAGCCGCACGCATCACACACTGCAGTTACCGTTACTATAACAAAACATGACAGCCAATAGGCTTTGAGGCGCGCACGTCGCTTGGGGGCGGGACTTACATCACTAATCCTTTTTAAGGACGCCTTGGCCCATGACAAGGGTCCCACGTCATACGTGGTGGACCCGGTTTTCAATGTTGTAGATGTTGCATGATAACAAAACAGGTATGTGTTAGAGTAATGGTAAAATGTTGCTAATATGTTTAAAGGGATAGGAAAGTACGTATATTTATTCCGTCAGCAATGTGTACTACTCTTTCAGGTCCTACTATATTGTATTAGGAAACAATTTGTTTGTGATCGCTACATGTTATGCAGTCTGCAATGTTACGCTGTATCCACGCATTGAAAGTGAAAATGGTGGTTACAAAAAAAAAAAAAATTTAAACGCAGAGTCAACGCATAACGATTGTTATATTTACCATTCTTCTAGAATTAACTCTTCGCCTGGCTGCAACTGGTCGCTCCAGAAATGCAAGCCATTTTCATCCACGCTTAACCCAACCGCTGAATCCAGTATGGCACATATCTCCTCCAGGATGCGCTCATAGGAATCGCCACTGCTTTCTTCAAATAATTGGTCGGGAGGTAGGTTCATTTCTTCCGGTTCCCATTCCAATGCAATTTCAGCTGAAAGGCTTGGTACATAATCATAGTACTTTTGTTCTTGTACAATGTGGGTTTCAGGAATGGAGGCTGCAGATATTGCAGCACGTATCGATTCAAACGGATCAGTAGTAGCGGATACATTGCTATTGCCATTAGGAATAAATATGCCTTTCACGACAATATAAGTGCCGTCTTTCAGGAGAAATTGTTTTTCCGGGGCAATCTTCCAGAAACCATAGGTGTGTTGTAGCTTATCCTGGTCACGTTCAAAAAAGTCATTACTTGATAAAGTGAATCTTATTGAGGAATTAAAATTCCGTGCATGCTTACGGTCTTGGTAATAAGGATATTTTGCTCGAATGAAATCATCGATTTGGCGTGTGCTTGCTTTCTGTCCGCGACTGTTCAAGATGGCTTCACAGATCATGTACTTATACCCTAAAAGGGGATTAATATTGTTAACGAATTCATCAGCCATGTCTGAGTAGCACAAAAGCTGTGTGCAGGTCTGTGTTATTTGCTCATCAAAATGAATGTGCTGAATGGCTAACAAACTCCTGTTTTTCCTTGTCAAGGTCAACAAAAGTAACTACTTTGACTCCTTATTTCAAACGCCAATTGGATTTGTTTGTCTAATTGGGTTAACAGTTATGGTTCGTGATATGGGACTGTGGGAGAAACATTTCTCCTTCTTTTATCTCGTTTGTGAAAAACATCCCTAGACTGTGAATGCGTTCACATAGTGTTTTTTTGAAAACTAACAAAGACCAGTGTGTGAAAATATTTCTTAGCCAGGCATATCAGTAAAAACACACCTGCAAAAAGAAATGTTTTTTCCCCGCTTACATTTCTGTGTGTATGTGAAAGTCTGGTTAACTCCCTGTCTGCATGAGTTTAAATACGTGTGTATATATATATATATATATATATATATATATATATATATATATATATATATATAAATATATCTCTTATAAAAATATATATATATTTATATATAATATTTTTTTTTTTTTTATATTGCAGGAGTACACACAACATTGATGGCATTAAGTATACCTTGTATGAAACCTATTTAAATGGTGAGAAACATGATTGAATTAAGTAATAAACATTTGTTTAAGCACAATACTGTTAGAGTCTCATACTTAGGATATTTCTCAAACATTAGGCCTGTATTATTAAAATAGTGTTTTCACAAGGAAGCATGAAGTGTATTAGTTTGTGTATACCAGTTTATATAGTACTATATATATATATATATATATATATATATATATATATATATATATATATATATATATATATATATACACACATATACATATATATATACACACATATACATATATATATACACACATATACATATATATATACACACATATACATATATATATACACACATATACATATATATATACACACTCACACACTCACACTCACACTCACTCAGTGTGTGTGTGTGTGTGTGTGTGTGTGTATATATATATTATTATACATTCTGAGATGTTATAGAAACGAACACACAACTGATTAAAGGACAAAATTACAATGGCCAAGCAAGGCAAAGGTAAGTAATAATTTACACATAATCCTGCTGTACACGTACAAGAAAGATGTTTGCACTTACTTAGGTGTTTTAATAATTGCATGTGACTAATATGCATATGCAATTCTTACATCAATTAACACACCCAAATGCAATGTTTTGCTGCAAAGTCAATGGCAGCTTCTCTAAACTTAGCAACTGGCTCCTGGTGGACCATTACTGAACAGACGATTACAACATAAATATTTATAACACAATTAATTATGAGTGTTAACATTTCCAAAACTTCACGTGTACAAGAACATAGTTGAAAGTTTGGAAACAACACAGTCTTCAGCATACATACAATAGTAATTAGATAATCTGAAGTCAACAAAACAAGGCCAAAGACATATTTTCTGAATTATAACATTTATTTTTTTTGTTCCTTTTGCGAGCGAGTAACAGGCCTGCTTGTTGTCTCTTGAATTTTCCTTTTTCTTTTGCCACCAACTTTAGGCACAACAGAGCCACTTTGAGTGGCCTCTGGCACTTCACGGGCAGGGCTTGTGGCCAGTGACTGTTCACCTACGGGGCTTGTGGCCAGTGACTCACCTACAGGGCTTGTGGCCAGTGACTCACCTACAGGGCTTTTGGGCAGTGATTCACCTACAGGGCTTTTGGGCAGCGATTCACCTACAGGGCTTTTGGGCAGCGATTCACCTACAGGGCTTTTGGGCAGCGACTCACCTACAGGGCTTTTGGGTAGTGACTGTTCACGGACAGGGCTTGTGCCCAGTGACACATGTGAGCAAGTTGGTAGACACTGCACAAGTGATGGTTGGTCTGTTTCATGTGTGTCTTGTTTTGTTTTTGTCGCCTCCTTTGTAGGTGTCTGCTGCTGAATTTGTACAGATGGCAGCGGTAGGATGTCATCAGGAACCTGCACAGCAATGTCTGCTACTTGACCGGTAACATTTGGGCCTGGTGAATGAATATCAGATGAATGTGGTGAAAACTGACCTGCATGAACAGATCCTGGCTGGGAGGTGTTGAATTGTGGTACATTAGTCATTCTCCAGTAATTAGCTTGTGTTTGCTGAACAACTAATGCTTCGAATGAGGTGTTGATTTTTTGCAACTGTTTAGGCACTTCAATGAAGACTCTGTGGAGATGTGCCAATTGTGATACTGTTTCTTCCTGCAGTCCAATCATCCTTTCCAGCACTGTCATCATGTCTGAATGGCGACGATTTTCTGCGTCCACTATTTTTCCCTCTGAAGCTACAATTGCATCGTATGTGGAAGTTGATGGACGATTTGGCGGTACAACAGTTTCTATTGGCACCTCTTCATGGTCACATGATTGTATTTCAGTCTCTTCTGTGGCGTCATCCTCATCATACTCATCATCCTCATCACCATGATGTTCTAAAAAGAAATGTACACATTATTAAATGGCATGTTAATGTATGCTGTGTTACTATGTAATTGTACTGTGTCCTAAGTAACACCTAACATGTTAGCATACGTTTTATAACCTCATTAAAAACTACCTTGACTTACGAATAATGTTTGGACTCAGTATGAAATATGAATGAATGAAAAGTTGCTCTAAACTCAGAAGTCCTACATGATAATTAACATCACTAACACAATACATGTTGCCTTACACTTAATTTTCACTGACACTAAGTAATCCTATTTAAAGAAGATGTGCAAAACAAATAATGCACATGACAACATAACATATAGAAGAGCACATATTATATGGGCAGCAAATGATACACTCACCTTCTAGTAGTGTTGAGCTGGCTGACCCAGGTGAAGACACTTGTTCCATCTCAGGTGACACATGTCCTCCAGGGGCAACTATATATAACAATAACATAAGTTTTACATTTACATGTGTAAATATTGAACAAACACTTATTGTATGTTCTGTATTTATGATTAACTAACAACATCAGTTCCTTAACCGAAAATGTGTGTGAAAGTGAACATAAATAGTTGTAATAACACTGTACATGCCTGTGTACTTAGAATTTTTGAGTTCCCTAACATACAACATACTATGTTTCTGCAGTAATGCGTGAGGATAAATAGATTAAATGAGTACATAAAAATCATATGTTGTGTAGTGATATCAGTATCATAATGTACATAACTATCATGAGATGACCATTCACAATGGTTATCATGAAGGTGGTCATATTGCAAAAAGTGTTGTTTTTGGTAGAGGATATGTGTGGTACATTAATCGAAGATGTGGCACACCTGAATGTGGCTGTGACTCAACAAGACAACACATGCAGTGTGTGATAATGTGTCTTTCATAGTAGTTCAACTATAGATATGAGTGAACTAATGTGTGACGTACGCTTTGATAAGTAATGAGTTGTTGGGGCATTTAGTAGCTAGAGTTAAGCTTTCAAATGAGTGTGATTAACTTCAGTTGTGCTATTCAGGTTGTAAGAAAGGTATTCCCTTCCCCAAAAAGCCTAATCAGCCACACCTTTCAATGACTTGAAACAGGTGCAAATGGTGTGAACTAAGTTGACCGTGAAATGAGGCTGTAATTAGTGTGTGTGCTGAACCCCACCCCCTCTGTTGAAGTGTATGCTGTGATGAGATATTAATTGCAGCTGCTTTAACACAATGGTAGATGAGCTAAGTAGTCATCTGCAGTGTTTAAGTTATGAAAACAATGACATAACATATGATACGTGTGCCTCATTATGCTGTCTGTATATGACATAAAGCAAAAATGGACCTTTTCATAAGCAACTATAGATGTGTTAGTGCCAGTGATGTTTGTAGGCCGTTACATGCAATTTCTTTGATGCATGCTTAAAATAGGCAGTAATGTCATGTTTGTCGGAGTAAAATCAATAAAATACACAATAATATGATACATATTTCTGTTCTGTACCTGTAGCTACTAATAATTTCTCATGAACATGTGTTACACATGTGTACTACCCTGTTGTTCCCCATCTTCGCCCACCATCAATTGCTTCCACTGCAGCTATGCATTTTGGGAATTCACATGTAAATGAGCACGCAATGGCACGTGCTATATTAGTTACTGCTTTTAGTAGGACTACTACATATATGTCTATTTTGAGATATATATATACAGAATCAGACATATACATATATAGATGCAGGTATGCTTATATTGTGAAGACAGTATAAAAAGCAGTGTAAATATGCAAAATAAGTGTAAGCAACGACACGCCTAGTACAGTAATATTTATCACCTGCTGGAAATTGTGACGGATAAATTCCAATGTCACGGTCACCAGCCAAGCCTTCCACGACGACGGTAAGTAATTTTGGCCGAAGCAGCTCCTCCAATGGAGTCAATATGAGACGTTGTGGTGTGGGCCCACCTCCAGTGCCAGTAGCATGCACGCGTTGGTCTTGTATTTTCTTTTTCAATTTGGACCTAATATCATCAAATCTTTTCCGACAATGATACTTGTCCCTGACACTATTCCCACAGGCATTGACACCAATGACTATTGTGTCCCACATTTCTTTTTTGCTTGCTGCACTTGTCCGCCCTTGAAAAACATATAAAAGATATGAGGTAAATTAATAATAATATAAGCACCAGTTTCCTACACTGCTAGCTGTTCCAAGAGATAGCAAACATGCTGTTTTATGTGTAATATGTGCAGCACATGAGCATTCACTACTAAACCTATACATGTAAGCAAGGTTGCATTCATATTGTATGCAGTTCTGGCAAATTGACCGCCTGTGTTTATTTGTCCTTGTAAGGCATGATAAAAAGCTGTGTTTCCACACTAATGAACATAGAAAGATATTGTGTACCCATATTTGCATATGAACAAAACTCAGATGACCTAGGATCACATGTATTTGAATAATAAATGTAAAGTTACACTTACCTACTAAATGTCCATAGAGACTGTCATAGTGCTCCAGAATGCCAGTGACAAGAGCCCTATTTTCCTGGTCATTGAAGCGAGGATTACGTGGCTTCTCCACACGTTTTTTCCGAGCAGGTTTAGGGTCAGAGCTTGGCTGGTGCTGACTGGACTCTCCTTCTTCCAATGGAAGAGCCTCCAAAAGCTGGCCACCAGCAAGCACGCCACCACCAGACACCCCATCAGCAACTGCGCCACCAGCAGCACTCCCAGCACCAGCACTCCCACTCCTAGCACCAGCACTCACACTCCTAGCACCAGCACTCACACTCCTAGCACCAGCACTCACACTCCTAGCACCAGCACTCCCAGCACCAGCACTCCCACTCACAGCAACAGCACTCCCACTCCCAGCACCAGCACTCCCACTCACAGCAACAGCACTCCCACTCCCAACAACAGCACTCCCACTCCCAACAACAGCACTCCCACTCCCAGCAACACCACTCGCAGCACCAGCACTCCCACTCCCAACAACAGCACTCCCACTCCCAGCAACACCACTCGGTGCACCAGCAACATCACTCCCCTGAACAGAACGTTCACTCCGACGCGTACTCGCACGAGTAGCACTCCCACTCCCACCAGCATCACTCTTCCCACGCTTTGCGGGCATACTTCCAGCACTCACAAAAAACAGACAAGAAATGTACAGGCAATCACACGACCCACTTCCACATATAAAACAAGACAAAGATGTAAACAAAACAACAAAGGACAAAGCTCACCCAATACACAACAAGTCTCTCAGTCAATATGCAAATCTTCAATCGTCCAGCTCTGTGCGTCTCTCTCTCTCTCTCACTCCCAACAACACAGAGAATGATTAGCAGTACACGTTGCCTTTAAATATGGCGCGCAATCAAAAACATGCTTGTTTCGCCTGATTCAGCAAGATTTGTGATTGTGCAACCTAACAGCACCCCGCCACGCACGCCGATACACCTGTGTGTGATCGGCTCATCATCGTGAGAGTGGGCGGATTTGTTTTCTGGTTGATTTTGAATGTATTCGGCACTTACTGCATACGGAGAGGGAAAAACGCCAATAACATGACTAATCGATAAGCTTGCCGATTTCACATAATCGTCGCTTACTGCATGAGGCCCTAAATTCCTAGAGAAACAAAAAGAAGAGTGACACCCCCGAAATTAGACCCCCCCTCAAAGAAATAAATAAAACAACTTCATTAAAATCCACTATTTAAAGACAAAGATTAAATTAAACACAGTAAATAGAAGATCCAAACAATGTTAACGCCTATTGTCGATTAGTTTAATAAGCGCTTCCATGTTTGAGGAAGTGTTCAGGGCTTCTAGGAGTCCGAGTTATAAAGTAAAAAGAAAAAATTAAGTGACACATACCAAGTTCCCAATGTATTGTTCTATAGCGGAAAACGATATCAAGTATATGCTGTTTCTCTCTATGTATCTTATGTGATATATATGTGTATCTGTGTATCTGTGTATATGTATTTATGTATGTGTGTACATATATGCATATAACGCGGCGGGAACACCAACACATGTATATATCTGTATGACTTGTAAATGTATATACCTGAATAAAAAAGATATATAAAATAAAAAATAAAAATAAAGTGTTTTAATTAATTCACTCCTCACCCACTACATACATTATTGTTCATCCACTAGTGTCTCTGTGATCTTGAGTGGACGAGTGCTCTCCTTGGGGTTCTTTTTCTTGTGTCGTTCTATTAAAAAAAAACACATGTAGGATATTGCTTGAACTGCAGCTTTAAGTAAAAAAAAACCCAACACAGCTTTTTCGGCTCAGTCATAATTAAAATCAATCACCATTGATTGCGAGATATTGGATAACTGTGCAGCGTTGCAGACGCTATTTCCAGAGTATATTTAGTATGCACAATAAAAACATGTTCTTGTTTTATGCTAACTGTACTGCTGCTTCTTTCACCTTGTTTCTTTTGTTCTTTTCTCAAAACATTTGTCAGCGTCATTTTTATAGTTAAAAAAAAGCCCGTAACACACCAAGGTTTTTTTTTTTTTTTTTTTTTTTTTAATATAATATCACAGACGGCATTTTCAGAGAAGTCTGGGATCTGCACTGTGTCCCGTGAGCCTGTCCTGGTTGAGTCATGTAAAAAAACTAGTCGCTCTAGTTATGGGGTTCCCTTCAACAACAGAATATAAAGGAGCAATCCATACAGTATCTTACATGTGTGTGTTTTTAGATAAACCAGTTCTGTAGTATTAAATAATACTATATTTTTTTTCTAATTCAACTCTTAATGCCATTTGAATGAGTTTTAATATACTGAGCATCCTTTGATTGCTATAACACTTTCCTGTTTGTGATCATTTGTTGCCAATATTCCCAGCAGTTTGAGCTGCAACTATAACACTAAATAATGTTACCTTAGTATTATAAGGATACATTGTAGCTGCTGAGTAACACTGACTGGAGGATTGATTGGAAACTGAAAGGCGGCCATTTAGTGAACCCTGGGAAGCAGGTTCTTTGCTGAGTGATCACGAGGGAACGAATTGATCGGCAGTTTAGGTAATTAATTCTCAATAAAGGTGCAATGAGATGCTCGGACTGTCTCTTTAATTATTATTAGGAAATGAAGTCAAGCAGCAGAATCAGCTAAGTATCACATCTCTTGTATCTTCCAGTCAGGGTAATTTATAATAGAATATCCATCAGAACGGCAACATTTTGTGGCAAGCAGGCATGGATGTTATTGCAAGCGTGGTGTGTCACTTTATGTAACTTTGTGGTACTGCCCCCTTTCCTTGATCTGTATTGAACCTTGGCAATTTTCTAGCAAACATCTTTAACCCAGGCTGTGCGGGAAACGCTGTGTAATGCGGCAGGCATAAGCTTATAGGGGTCCATGTTAAAATGGGTAAGAAACAGTAAGCAAGGCTGTGCTCATGTGCTTGTCATTACCCAGAATCCCAGGCTGCAGTGGAAGCAGACCTGTCCGGGACATGTGAATGCGCGCTCACAATCACAAGCGGTATGTTTTATTTGCTAGTAGACATCCCAACCCAACTGACTCACAATATATATAAAAAAAATGTTATCCTTTGAAACCCTGAAACCACCGAAGAGCTGCAAGGCAATCGCTGCAATGTGTCACCTTTACCATAACACTGGCACGCAGTAATTGCATGTCACTGCTATCTCTGTACCGCACACCTCGGTGGAACATGGGTGGGAACTGCTTGAGTTTTCGGTTGCAAAGAGGTGACTCATACCTGTACGCTGCTATTGTTCGGCTCTGTAAAGCTCACTGATCTGTTTTCAGTGGACCTACAGTACACGGTTAAGTGATTTGATTCTTATCTGCCGCGCCTGTGAAATCCCACAATACCAGAATTTAGAGAACGTGCTACACGCCCAGAACCTTTGGGCGTGGAAGGTTTATAGAAGGTGCAAGGTTTTTTGGTAACTCCACGCTCAATGGTTTCTCTTGTGTATATTGCGATACCTTGTATTGATCAACATGAGTTCGATATTTTATAGTTCATACATGAGCTTTTAAGACAAATCGTAATAAATCCACAAGACTAACCCAATCTCACTTTCATTCCAACCATTACACCGCGGATTAACTGTACACTTAGCGCTACTCTTACCTTGGTATTATACTGGCCGATTCTCCCTGTTTATTCTTACTTGAAACACGCTATCGTGTTTTTTCCCTGCACCACAGTAAGAAGTAAAATATAAAAATAGACAAGCACAACCACGGATCAATAAATGAATATTAAAAAAAAAAAAAGCCTACTTACTTATAGGATATAATGCACAATCCCTTCAGAAGGCGCGGTATGAAGATGTTATATGGAAGACACTAGCCATGTTGTCTTATACAGCTTATGTATAACAGGGAAAAGTTTCATTAACTAGGAGTCATTGAAATATCTAAATTCCATTCCTGATGACGCTAACACTAGCGAAACGCATAGGATTGACTGGTGCCAGTGTTTCTCAAGAGAGCGTGGTGATGTCAGTGGAGACGCCCGGCGGCCGCCGAATTCAGTGAGAGTGGAGAAGCAGGGTGGGAGCATTGTACATGTGGACGCTGTGTCACCTGTGACCCCGGGTCAGAACGGGACCTACAGTAGATATTTCAAAGACTTGTAGTTAATGGAACTTTTACCACTTACATATAAGGAGAACATGGATAGCGTCTTCCGTATATATATATACGTCTATACTGTGTCTCCACAAGTGATTGAGCGTTACATCCTACAGTATATGCAAGTCAGCATTATTTGCTTGTATTTAAAAAAAAAATATTATTTTATTGATCTGTGATTGTGCTTGTCTATTTTTTAAGTTAAACTTCTTAGGTGGCACTGGTACCTACAAAAATCTCATAGGGAAAAAAAGTCTACATGGGGACAAATATTGACACGGAAGTGAGGGACTGCGCATGTGCAGTCGCGGAAATGACATCATTGTAGTTTGTTGGCTGCCTGCTGGGAGTTGTAGTTCGGGGGCCGGATGTCAAGTGTCCAAAGGGAATCAGATGGGAGGGCCCGAGTAACTACAAGTCCCAGCAACCTCTGCTATATATGACAGGCACTGTACGTCAGTCTCAGAAGTAGTACACACACATACACACATTCCCAAGGAGTATAAATATAGAAGTGAAAATAGCAAACATTTTAGAAATGTACCATTTATAATAAATAAATAAAAGCAGGAGTCAAAAACATGTCAGGTGTGTAAACATATAACACATGAATTATATATAGATTAATATAATATAGTGTTCTAAGTCAAACGTCTTTGGGTTGTCAATTAAATTGTATTTTGATTTTTAGGATTTACACATATATGTATAAAATATATGTATCTTACTTTAGTTATCATAAGTCAATTATATCATGTATTCTAAGTGATAGTATGGAAATTTCAACACAAAAATAAATAAAATAAATGATACTCTCAAATCTCTTTCATTGAATTAAAAGATCACCATCACAAATACAATTTCTGTGACAAAGCAGTGACAAAAGACAAAGAAGTTTCACTTACAGTGCACATGCTCTGCACACATCAGTTTTTTTTTACTCCTAATGTGTCTGTATGTCCCCCAACATACCACTTAGATTGTAAACTCTTCGGTGCAGGGTCTCTTCTAGCCATAAATTGTCATTTACATGTTGCACTTAATCCCATTTTTAGTAATGTACATTATTTACATCCTATTGTAATGTTGCAAAGCTCTCCGTACATGGCTGCCGCTATATAAATAAGATTATACATACAAATGTGTTTTCTTATTTTTCTCTATCTAAACAAGGATCTCCTTTAGGGAAACAGAAGAGCCAAGAAACCATAGCTCTTATGGCCTGAGCACAACCCCAAATCTTTTATGGACGAGTCTATTTTACCAGGAGAGGTTAAGCGGGGCACAGTTATTCTTTTTGTCAAAGAATTTAAATATAATAATAAACAGATCTCCCTCGCTTTCCTCCCACGACTCCTTCATAGGCGCTTTCAGATCTTTTTTTTATATTAGGGCTGAAGTAAGTGAACATTCTTCTGTTCATGATACAAACATGATTATCACCCGCCCTAGAAAATTGGTTTCTATAAACATCAATCGCTGCTGAGTCAGCTCATGGAGGAATTTGGGGCTTTAACACAGCCCTACACACATTGCCTGTCCCCTTAGGGCAGGTCTGCACAACTCCAGTCCTCGAGGGCCGCAAACAGGCCAGGTTTTCAGGATATCCCTACTTCAGCACAGTATGACTGAGCCACTGATTGAGCCAGCTGTGCTGAAGTAGGAATATCCTGAAAACCTGACCTGTTTGGGGCCCTCGAGGACTGGAGTTGTGCAGACCTGCCTTAGGGCTTTCTCCCAACAAGATAAAACATCTCCAGTGCCGAATTCAGCAGGCCACGTTCATTTGGAAAAGGTCCTGTTTCCTGCCAGAAAATGATCATATCTGCTGGGCTGAATATTATGTCTGCATTGGGCAGTTCCATTAATCGGCAGGTTTAGCTAAATGCTTGAAGAAGTATACTTGGTATACGAAACGCGTCGCGAATTGTGTAACCAGCTTCTACTCACCTTGGTAGCTGGCATACACACAAGTGTATCTTTTCCGATCGCGAGTACCCAAACGTACAGGCATCCACAGACGGCTACGGGGGGCTTCATTCCCACCATGCGCACTTTGCCCCTAAAAGGTAAGTGATAATTAATGTATCATGTGGCCGCTTGCTCCCCATTCCCCCAGTGTCTGCCGGTCATCTTCCCCCCACCCCCAAACCTTCCGTCTGTGTCCCCCCACGAAACCTTCCGTCTGTGTCCCCCCCCGAAACCTTCCGTCTGTCCCCCCCCCGAAACCTTCCGTCTGCCCCCCCTCCCAAAAAATCTTCCGTCTGTCCCCCCCCCCGAAACGTTCCTCCTGTTGTGGGGCACGTGCATGCGTCGGCCGCTCCCTCACCCGTCCACCTGCTCGCTCCCTCACCCGTCCGGCCGCTCCCTCACCCGTCCAGCCGCTCACTCACCCATCCGGCCGCTCCCACGTGGATGTGAGGCGGGAGGCAGCGTGTTGTGGCCGCTCCCCCGCTATGTCCCGGGTGCTCGCTCCGCTCCCCCGCTGACTGTTGCGGCCGGGGTGTGAGCGTGGAGGCAATGTGGGAAGGGACACAGGGGGGGGGAAGGGTGTGTGTGAGAGTGTGTGAGTGTGTGTGTGTATGTGAGAGTGAGAGAGTGAGAGAGTGTGAGAGTGTGAGAGTGTGTGTGTCTGTGACCTTTGGCCCGTCACTCCGCCTCAGGCCAATGAGAGGTGTGCGGGGGCGGGCAGGCCAAGGGAGCCATCTCATGGCCTGAGGCGGAGTGACGGGCCAAAGGTCCAATGCGATTTCCCCTAGGGACAGGGAGACAAAGGACAAACAGACACGCATACAACGGTTTGAGAAATATATAGATAGATAAAAATGTGTTACCAGGAAGTAATACACTGCGAGTTCCCTCTTGTTTCCAAGTATGTCCTGGGCACAGAGTTATGATAACAATACATGGTTACATTAAAAGAACAGAGGTTACAGTCAGTTCACTGACATTTCATGGACAGATAGAGTTGGAAAATTGGGTACAGGGGATAAAAGGGCTGGTGGGTTTCAGATTGAAATAGAGAAGCTTTAACATCTCCAAACATCAGCGAACGGGTCACACCCTTTAGCTCCCACCCTTTAGCTGCCTTTCGACTGCGCCAAAGGCTGGGGCGAAGCAGATGTACTGTACACCTTTGCGATGGTGAAGAGAGGGGAAGCTTGTGAGTTGTGTATTGATCCTTGTTCTATAGGGGAGATATTGTCCATATGAGGGACCTCTGCGGAGGTGAAAAGTGGGTGCGCTTGTGAGCGTGCGTATTAACCCTGATTGCATATACAAGTCACGTGCTCACTTGTGTGCTGTTCGTGACAGTGGTATATTGAGACAGATTTAGGGGAGATATTAACTCATCTGAGGGACCTTTGCGAAGGTGAAGGGTGGGGCGTTTGCGAGCATGAGTATTAACCCTTGTCCTGTAGAGGAGATATTGTCCAGTTGGTGTCAGTGATGGGATATCACCCTGATGGTAGGGAAAAACAGTGCGAGGACAGGGGGATTCACTAATTCAGGCTGTCACTGAAGCCACAGAAAATCTCAAACAAACATGAACAGATCCAGCAGCTAAAGTCTCCAGTTAAAATAACAGTACATCTCACTTCTGTTACAGCGCTCGATGGAAGAAAATGATGAAAGTTTTCTAATGATATGCTGTACCAGCGGTGTGCAAAGTGGGCGGCATGGATTTTTTTGGGGTGGGGGCGGGGGGCGGTTGCAGAGGCCCCACGCTCTTCCCTGAGGCATTTAAATGAAATGCCGGGGATCCCGTGAGGCCTCTGCAACACACTTACTGTGGTTCAGACGCGTTGCTGCGACGCCATGGCCACGCAGCATCAAATGATGCCGCGGTGTCATGCGGAGTGACGTCACACTCCAGGGCAATGGGGTCACGTGACATCATGTGACCCAGCGGCGTCATTTGACGCCGCTAAACCAGGTAGGGGGGCGTGAGAGAGAGGGGGAGCAGGCAGGGGGGCGCAGCTTTAAACGTTTGTGCTCCCCTGTGCTACACAGTGTTCATAAAAACGAATCACAGGAGGAGATGTTCAGCTGTTTGTTTCCCAAACCTCATAGACATATAGAACTCAGACGAGCTTGTGACATTCCTATGGCCGGACAACTTGAGCTGGGAGAAGATGCTTGATCGAATCCTTTACAGCAGGGGTGATCAACTCCAGTCCTCAAACACCCCCCTAACAGGTCAGGTTTTCAGGATATCCCAGTCTTTGTGTGAGCCTCGGATTGGGCCACCTGTACGGAAGCAGGGACTGATTGCGCCACCTGTGCTGAAACAGGGATATCCTGAAAAACTGACCGGTTGGGTGGACTTGAGAACTGGAGTTGAGCAATCCTGCCCTACAGATTTTTACTGTGTAGTAGGGTCAACCCTCTTAGAAAAAGCCTGGGGCTGTTTGGGCAGCTAATAGTTCACTCGTGCTTAGAGCAGACAGAAGCACTAACAAGCCGCCGGGGCTGAAGAATTTATAAACAGGTAGCCTGACGGCCAGTTTGGTTGCTGTTCTGGACTGCAGAAGGACTCTGAGGACTAAAGTCTATTGCCCGCTTATTCTTTGTACTGCTGAGGAAAAGCCATGTTTTTTTGTTACTGAACTTTGGCTAAATAAAAACCTACAGTACCTTAATTTCTCCAAACCACAAGTCTCCTGACCTCTGCTGGCATCTCCTTCTGTACATACTGGATGAGAGTAGATAAGGATGTGAAACAGTTCTTCTGCATCTTGTCCAGAAAGTCAGGTAACCTCACGTGAGGTAAATCAAAAGGCACCACTGATTCCATTGCATATAACTGAAAAAAGGATAACTATGATCTAGTGCTTCCATTGAAAAATAGTGCACACAAGTGTATACACAAATTCTGGTGCTGGTAGATTATGCCACTAGGTACCCAGACCTTTGCTATTGAATATTACTGCTCTCATGCAGTTGCTGCTGAACTGGGAAAGATTTGCCAGAGTAGGGTTACCAGATGCAATGTTATCCGATTTGGGTATGAATTTCACTTCTAATCTGATGACAGAGTTAGCAAAAAACCTCTCAACGAAGGGAGTGGATCAGCGGGCACTGCTGGCAAAAATGATGAGGCTGGACTGCGCTAAAAAAAGCCTTTATTAAACCATGGGCAAAAAACAGATAAAAAGAAGGGAGTCCCTCCTAAGCGCTCAGGAGGGACTCCCTTCTTCTTATCTGTGCCCGCGGATCCACTCCCTTCATTGAGAGGTTTTTTGCTCGTTCATCCCAGGCAGCTTGGAGCACGCCGATCCGGACGGATTGGAGTAAGTCACTCCTTCATTATACATATACTTTTTCTCAAGCTACCCCAGGTGAGCAGCTATATATGCGGGATTTATATGCTTGAGGGGGTCCGTGGTTGGTTGAGAGACCACCTCGGTCAGCCCTCCGTTTACCGCTATGCTACTCCCATATTAGGGGTTAAGTCAGGAGACTGAGCTTGTGCCATTTCTTAACTCCTTGTCGCCCGGAATTGTACTGCAATTACTATATGGACTCTATATCCCTGGATTGTATACTCTGCAGCACAGGTGAAGTTGAGGGGGCTCATCCCTCCCAACATTTTTTCTGATGACAGAGTTATGTAAACTTCGAAAGATAACAGACTTCAGTATACTATCCAGAAACGGACAGGTGTGGCACTTTAATAAGACTGTGAAGTGAAATCTATACTCCACAAGATCATCAACGGTGATGGCCGGCATTGGTACAAGCCACTTCCCTATGTAATTTTCACAATTGATGAAGACCCACAAGCATCCACGGCATTCTCGCCTGTCGAGTTGCTATATGGGTGGCAACCTCGTGGAATCCTGGATCTCATTGAAGGGATATTTATTTACTTATAAAATGTGTTACCAGGAAGTAATACACTGAGTGTTACCTCTCATTTCCAAGTATGTCTTGGGCACAGGGTTATGATGGCAACTACATGGTTACATTAAAAGAACAGAGGTTAAACAGTCAATTTACAGACATTTCATGGACAGATAGAGTTGGGAAATTGGGTACAGGGGATTAAAGGGCTGGTGTGTTTCAGATTGAAATAGAGACGCTTTATCATCACCAAACATCAGCGAACAGGAGCAAACAGCTCACACCTTTTGGCTGCCCTTTGGCTGTGCCAAAGGCTGTCCGCCTTTTGGGAGACGCAGATGTAGACTGATATTAACCCTTAGCCCACTGGTTCTGTGCAGAGGGGAGCAGCTCTTGGGGGACCCTTTCAGGCATCGGCCTTTGGGGCGACACGGATGTAGAAGCAGAGACATGCCGTTCAGAGAATATAGTACAGTATGTGATACAGCTGAGGGAAAGCAGTTAAGCAAGTGGGGAAAATGTCACAAGACAACACGAAAGGAGCTCAGGAAACTCAGGAAAGCTATTATAACAGGCATGCCCACCCGGAGGCATTTCTGGTGTTACCAAGATCCAGGTCAATATCCCAGATAGACTGTGAGGGTCACAAGTATTTCCTGTGTACCGTATCAACCCATGGGTTGAACAGCAAGTGTTCCTTATCCATCCAGCTTAATCTGTCCAAAAGTTTGGCCCTGAAGCCAGATTAGTACATACAGTATAACATCACAGGGGATGATGGATAAAGGACTTTCCAGTGAACACCTGCATCAATTGAAACATAACATTGTAACAGATCCTGCTGTAATGGTCAGACTAAAGCCTAAGAGAATTCCTAAACACCTAAAAGCCACTGTACAGCAAGAGTTAAAAAACATGCTGAGACTGGGAGTGGGGGAGAAAAATCAGCAGTAAGTGGTGTAGACAAATACATCTCGTCCCATTAAAAGGATGGCAAAACATGATTTTTGGTCAGTTTCCGCCAGCTTAATGTTGTGTCTAAATTTGACGCCTTCCCAATGCCTCATATTGATGAGCTGGTACTAGGTAGACCACTTGGGTAGAGTTACATTTGTACGATAAAAGACAAGAGCCCCAAGGCTACAAACTGTAGGAGTTACATTCATCTCTAAAATAGATTTATCAAAAGGATACTGGCAAATTACAGTATCGCAAGAGTCCAGAGGGAAAGCCGCATTTGCTAAACCGCAGGGGCTATTTCCGATCATTAAGAAGCCATTTGGGCTACACAGAGCTCCAGCGATATTCCAAAGGCTGATTGACAAAGTGTTCCAGGGACACACAGTAAGTGTTCCAGTGACACACAGTAAGTGTTCCAGTGACACACAGTGAGTGTTCCAGTGACACACAGTAAGTGTTCCAGTGACACACAGTGAGTGTTCCAGTGACACACAGTAATTGTTCCAGTGACACACAGTAAGTGTTCCAGTGACACACAGTAAGTGTTCCAGAGACACACAGTAAGTGTTCCAGTGACACACAGTAAGTGTTCCAGTGACACACAGTAAGTGTTCCAGTGACACACAGTAAGTGTTCCAGTGACACACAGCAAGTGTTCCAGTGACACACCGCAAGTGTTCCAGTGACACACAGCAAGTGTTCCAGTGACACACAGCAAGTGTTCCAGTGACACACCGCAAGTGTTCCAGTGACACACAGCAAGTGTTCCAGTGACACACTGTAAGTGTTCCAGTGACACACAGCAAGTGTTCCAGTGACACACTGTAAGTGTTCCAGTGACACACAGTAAGTGTTCCAGTGACACACAGCAAGTGTTCCAGTGACACACAGTAAGTGTTCCAGTGACACACAGCAAGTGTTCCAGTGACACACAGCAAGTGTTCCAGTGACACACAGCAAGTGTTCCAGTGACACACAGCAAGTGTTCCAGTGACACACAGCAAGTGTTCCAGTGACACACAGCAAGTGTTCCAGTGACACACAGTAAGTGTTCCAGTGACACACAGTAAGTGTTCCAGTGACACACAGTAAGTGTTCCAGTGACACACAGTATGTGTTCCAGTGACACACAGTAAGTGTTCCAGTGACACACAGTAAGTGTTCCAGTGACACACAGTAAGTGTTCCAGTGACACACAGCAAGTGTTCCAGTGACACACTGTAAGTGTTCCACTGACACACAGTAAGCGTTCCAGTGACACGCAGTAAGGGTTCCAGTGACACACTGTAAGTGTTCCAGTGACACACAGTAAGCGTTCCAGTGACACACTGTAAGCGTTCCAGTGACACACTGTAAGCGTTCCAGAGACACACAGTAAGCGTTCCAGTGACACACAGCAAGTGTTCCAGTGACACACAGTAAGTGTTCCAGTGACACACAGCAAGTGTTCCAGTGACACACAGCAAGTGTTCCAGTGACACACCGCAAGTGTTCCAGTGACACACAGCAAGTGTTCCAGTGACACACTGTAAGTGTTCCAGTGACACACAGTAACTGTTCCAGTGACACACAGTAAGTGTTCCAGTGACACACAGTAACTGTTCCAGTGACACACAGTAAGTGTTCCAGTGACACACAGTAAGTGTTCCAGTGACACACAGTAAGTGTTCCAGAGATACAGAGTAAGTGTTTCAGAGACACACAGTACGTGTTCCAGTGACACACTGTAAGTGTTCCAGTTACCACACAGTAAGTGTGAGGAAGGCTCAAACGGGGCAAGCTAGCAAGAGTCACATTCTTTTATTTGAGTTCTGTAAACGTTTGGGCTGCGATAAAGGCTGCTCTGTGTATGTGTCTGCATCTACAACACAGCCCTGAACCCAACGCCTGTTACAGACACTCTAAAATGACCTGTGGGAATGTGATACTAAGCCAACTAATTTAATGATGGCGGACAATGTGCATGGTTCTATAGAGTCATGCTGCCCTCTAGTGCCGAGAAGAGAAGTGCGTCACAAAGATGATAAAACATTGAGGAATTCTTTTTTTTATCATCAATCAGTAAGATTCATACTTTATTTTTGTAAAAAGAGAGAATAATATTCAGCTATGCAAAAAATAAGGAAACACATTTGTATGTATGTATAATCCTATTTATATAGCGCCAGCCATGTACGGAGAGCTTTGCAACATTACAATATGATGTAAATCATGTACATTACTAACAATGGGGTTAAGTACAACATGTAAATGTCAATTTATGGCTAAGAGAGACCCTGCCCCGAAGGGCGTACAATCTAAGTGGTATGTTGGGAGGCTTACAGACACATTAGGAGTAAAAAGTGGGGAGGCCAAGTGCATCCCGAGTTTGTAAAGAGGCGTAGAACATTTAGGGCCTCATTCTGTAAGCGTCGATAAGGCCCTTATCGAGCACTTATCGGCCAAAACAGCTACTCGTATTCAGTAAGCCTCGGTAAGTGGCCGATAACGGCCTGTATCGCCGCAAAATCTTATGACCCAAAGAAAATCGCCGATTGAGCGGCGATCAGCCGCTTATCGACCATTTTCGGAAGGATCATAAACTCGCGCGATATCGCAGCCCTAAAAGGCGGTCTTCTCCCCAAATAAATTTCACCTCAAAATTTGGGTAAATTGGTGGGGAGATGCCCCGATGAGCTGCGATATGTCGGGACTTAGAAAAATCAGGCCCTTTTCCTGCCTCGGATTGATGCCGGGGGTCTCCGGAGCTGATAGCCATTAATACCAGCACCGGAGGCCCCCGGCATGCATCCGATTCAGGAGAAATGCATTTACAGCAACTTCATTACCTTAGCGGCTAACCATTTTTTAAATGACGTCACTTAAAGGGAATGATGCAAGCCAATCAGAATGGCTGTGCTTCATTTGCCTTTAAGATGACGTCACTAAATCCAAGATGGCCGGCGTCACATGATATTTCAGCCAATCAGAGTGTGGAATTGGTTCCCACGATCTGATTGGCTGAAATTCCATGTGACGCCGGCTTCGTGACGTCATCTTAAAGGCAAATGAAGCACAGCCATTCTGACGTCATAAGTGACGTCATTAAAAAAAAAACAATTAAAGTCTGCACATGGTTTTAACAGCCAATCAGGTGGCTATCACAGGTAATCGAGGCTTTCTGAATACCGTGATAGCAACGCCCAAAAAACGTCAATTTAAATGCCCTGGCGATAATTTTTATCAACCTTTACTGAATGAGGCCCTTAATGTGACACTTGTTTTAAGTGGTGAGTTTTTCTCTGGGCTTTGAACGTGGAAAGTGAAGGTGCTTGAAGAATATTGAGTGGAAGAGAGTTCCAAAGGCAGGGGGAGAGATTAGTGAGAAAGGTTTGAGATGGGTGGGGGCTGTAGAGGTAAAAAGTGAAAAGATGAGAAAACCTTGGTTAGAGACGAGTAGGGGTGTAACGAGAGATCAGATTTGAGATATATGGGGGTGCAGAGGAGTGTAGCGCCTTAAGGGAAAGGAGGAGACTTTCTGAACATTTTACATGGTTTGTATAATTACATAGTTACATAATTGATGAGGTTGAAAAAATACATGTCCATCAAGTTCAACCTATGCTAAATTTAGACAATAGATATTTATCCTATATTTGTACTTACAGTATCTTGATCCAGAGGGAGGCAAACAAAAAATCCAAGTGAAACATTATCCAAGCTGTCTCATAAAGGGAAAAATAAATTCCTTCCTGACTCCAAATAAGGCAAACAGATTAATCCCTGGATCAACATCCTTCTCATGGTTACTTATTTGGTATATCCTTGTATACCTTTCCTTTCTAAAAAGATGTCCAACCTTTTTTTGAAAGATACCTATTGTATTTGCCATCCCAGTCTCCATGGGTAATTAATTCCACATTGCAACTGCCCTTACTGTAAAGAACCCTTTCCTTTGTTGCTGGTGAAATCTCCTTTCCTCCAGCCTTATGGGACGACCCGGTGTCCTTTGTACTGCCCTTGGGATGAATAGTTCTTTTGAAAGCTCCTTGAATTGACACTGAATATATTTGTATATAGTTATCATATCCCCTTTTTGACGCCTCTTTTATAATGTATACAAATCTAAATTAGCTAGCCTATCCTCATAAATCAGATTATCCATCCCCTTTACTAATTTGGTGGCTCTTCTCTTTTCTCTTTCCATAATTTCTTTTTTTATGGAGTGGTGCTGAAAACTGTACTCCATATTCAAGATGTGGTCTTAGTAATGCTTTATAGAGGGGCATAATGATGCTTACAGTACTTCCCTTCCAATCATTCCCTGTTTAATCAAGATAAGATCTTATTTGCTTTTGCAGCTACTGCCTGACATTGAGCATTATTGCTAAACTTGCTGTGTACAAGCACTCCGAAATACTTCTCTATCAAGGATTGACCTAATTTGTCTCCATTTAATTTGCAAATTGCCTGTTTATTCTTGTTTCCCAAATTCATAACCTCGCATTTACCTTTATTAAACCTCATCTGCTATGTACCTGCATGTTCAGTTTTTTCCCACCCAATCCCATCTTTTTGATTGATACATTTAAATTCCAATGTATGCGACAGAATTTATAAAGCTGTTTCTTGGTGCAGTGACTTGTCAAACCCAATGAGGGTCTAGTGAGGTGTTTCTATGTCACAGATGTAAGCTCCTCTTCTGTCCATGCTGTTAAACCACTGGCCACTGTTTTTAGTTCTATCTAGTACTATCGTAACATTTAGCTGCAGGTGAGTGAAGATTTATGAGCAGCAATTTCTCATGCCTTTGGATTGGCCCCCAAAAATACAGAGGCGTAGAGCCTTAAAATTAAACAACAGCCAATATACTGTATCTACTGTATATGCATATTACACTATAGTTGATCTATACA
This sequence comes from Ascaphus truei, assembly GCF_040206685.1. Taxonomy (NCBI): domain Eukaryota; kingdom Metazoa; phylum Chordata; class Amphibia; order Anura; family Ascaphidae; genus Ascaphus; species Ascaphus truei. The sequence continues at coordinate 39,378,144 of NC_134493.1, read as the reverse complement.
CACACACGTACATTACACCTAATGATCCTTAGCACAAAGCAAATTGCGAAGTTAAAGAGGACGCTACCAAAATAGAAAGTTCATATACCCCTTATGCCTGAATTATTTCATACATATAAAGTGGAAGTACATGCAGAAGAAGTACATAAAGTATCAACCTCTGTACCAGGGAGCTTACAATCATTTTTTGTTACAGTCATATGGTAATGAGTTTTAAACTCTGACCTCCTTCATAGGTCAGTGTGCTGACCAGGGGGCCACTCCCTTGAGGTTGACCCACCACCTGGGTTGAAAGTAATTTATTCCTGGGCAGGGAACATTTTTCACATCTCCGGAGCGGTGCTAAACGTCCAAACCAAAACCTGTTTGTGTCTGACTAGATGGAAGCAGTGAGTGTCTTGTCCCTCCGGCAACTGCATTCATTATAATGAACTCTACTATAAATGGAACCATTAGTCACAGAACGAATCCCTTGGAAGCCAGAGGGAGCTGCAATCTCTTGCACTGCCTGCTGTATGGTACATCTCCAGTGCTGAAAAGGTGTGGCAATAACAAAAGGGACATGTCACGTTCATTGTATAAAGGCAATAGTTGAGGTGCCTTAATGAATGAATGAATTAATTAATTAAATGTTTACCAGACAGTAATACAGTGAGAGTTACCTCTCGTTTTCAAGTATGTCCTGGGCACAGAGTTATGATGACAAATACGTGGTTACAAATACATAGCTATATTAGGTGAAATGGGTTATACATTATATATAAAGACATTGCATGAACAGTTAAAGATAAAATAGGTTATAGGCGCATGTAACAGTTACAGACCAGATTAAAATGTGAGACAGCTTTAGTTTTGAAAGAACTTAGACTGGTGGCGGATGTGAGAGTCTCCGGTGGATTGTTCCAGTTGTGGGGTGCATGGTAAGAGGAGGAGGAGCGGCCGGATACTTTGTTTAGCCTTGGGACCAGGGCCAACGAGAGGGGGAGACAGCCGGGGCTGGTGTCCCAGGCCTGCAGGCTGCGGGGGCCTGGCCAGCCGCCACTGCAAATTTCCCCCAGCCTCTGGCCAGGCCCTGCTGCTGGTTGCGGCCCCGACTCTCAGCTGCCTGCAGGACATTTCCTCTCTCTGTCCCACGCCGCTGAGCTTCCACTGCCGGCGCGCGATGGGGCTCTGACCTCAGTGCCTGGCAGTAAGCTTGGCCAAGCATCTGGCGCGCCTCTTGCTGACGTCAGAGCCCCGTTGCGCGCCGGCAGTGGAAGTTCGGCGGCGTGGGACAGAGAGAGGAAATGTCCTGCAGGCAGCTGAGAGTCGGGGCCCGGCTGCGACCGGCAGCAGGGCCTGGCCAGAGGTTGGGGGAAATTTGCAGTGCTGGCCAGGCCCCCCCAGCCAGCTGACCTCCGCAAACACCGGGCCCGGCTTGACCCAAGGTAAATCTGTATTTTTATATGTATTGGGGAGCTTGGGGGTATTGTTATATGTAGTGGGGGGATTTTTATATGTAGTGGGGGGATTTTTATATGTAGTGGGGGGATTTTTATATGTAGTGGGGGGATTTTTATATGTAGTGGGGGGATTTTTATATGTATTGGGGGGATTTTTATATGTAGTGGGGGGATTTTTATATGTATTGGGGGGATTTTTATATGTAGTGGGGGGATTTTTATATGTAGTGGGGGGATTTTTATATGTAGTGGGGGGATTTTTATATGTAGTGGGGGGATTTTTATATGTAGTGGGGGGATTTTTATATGTAGTGGGGGGATTTTTATATGTAGTGGGGGGATTTTTATATGTATTGGGGGGATTTTTATATGTAGTGGGGGTATTTTTTTATGTATTGTTGCTGGCATCGGAGGACATGGCCCTGCAGGATGCTGATGAGGACACCCTTCAAAATGGCAGGGGTAAGTAGAACAGTTTTATTTACTTTATTTATGCTGGCTGACTAATATTTTGTTTAGTAATGTGCAAATAATCTATTATCCATATCTGGATAATAGTTATTTTGCACATTAGTGTACTGTATGTGTTTGGGGAGGGGGGGGGGTTATTTATTGAAATGTAGGCCATCTTTATATTTTTTTTACAACATGAATGGTACCACAGGCCAGCAGGGACCCACCGGGACCACCCGAGGACCCCCGGACCCCCGCGGGGAACACACAGGGTCCCCTGCCAGCCTATGTTATCAATCTTGTGTTCAAATAAATAAATAATGGTTTTATGTGGGGGCACAGGGGGTGGGTTGTGTATTGGTGCTTACTACATATTTTAATATAAATTTTAAGACGTGTAGATGAGAAGGGGGTTTCTGAAGCAGAACCGCGTTGAATTGAGGTCCAGGGACCCCCTGCTTCCTGAGATACAGGCTCCCTTATGGGGTGCCGGTATCTCCTATGCATGTAAATGTCCCGCGTCACGTGACTGGGACCTTTCAATGCATAGGAGATATCGTCACCCCATAACGGGGCCTGTATCTCGGGAAGCAGGGGGTCCCCGGACCTGAAATCAACACGGTTCTGCTCCGGAGACCCCTGCTCACTTACACTAGTGTAGCCCCCTGTAAACAGCACGGGCTACTAAATCTTCCTACTACTGTGGTAAGCCCTGTTAAAGGTAGGCCCCAGTAGTAATCATGGGTTTTCCCCCTTGCAAGCCCTGCCTGCTTGATTGATGCAAGCCTGTCTCTGCTGCAGGCCTGTGCAGAGGGGAGGTCTTGCTGATGTCATGAGGGGCGGGGCTGACCAAACTTAGTTGCGGTTCCTGTGTGCTCTTTTTGCAGTTATGCTCTGGAGTCTGTCGTGGGAGTTGGAGGAGACAGTTAGTCTGTCATCTGGAGCGAGTGAGTTAGTGTTGGAGTGTCTGGCTGGACAGTCAGATAGTCAGAGAGAGAGTGTTAGCTAGGTTCCTGACGAGTAGGGCCTAGTGATCTATAGGTGGACCGATGCCTCTCACCCTGCTTAGGGGATGAGGGAAGAGCTAGCCCCACCCGTAGCGCCCTGGGTTGCGGGTGGAGGCAGGGAGCAGAGACACCCTTCAGACCATCCTGAGGAGAACGATCTGGTGGGAGAGGAGAAGGAGCATAGTGTGTACCTTGTACCGGTGTTGCTGTGAACTGTTGCTGCTATTTACTGCACTACCAAGAGTGAGTACAATAAAGACTCTGTTGCTTTCAACACTGGCGCTGTGTGATTCTGGAGCATTCACCTTGGGACCAAGGGGGTTCTTCTATAAGGGTTTCTTCCCATATCCCTGGGAATTATAGGAGATGGAGGCGCTGCACCACTAAGATACCATGGAGGCCAATACCCCAAAAGCCTGGTCCTGTCTCCCCAATAACACCGCGGGAAGCTCAGGCCCTCCTGTTCCTCACAGGTATGCACCACCACTACGCATGTAATCTGCCCTCACGCACCCTAGATACACCAGTTGAGTCTGGGGGGCGGCGGGGGGGAATAAGGGTTACACTAGTGATAAAATTTAAATTAAAAAGAATTAATTTCCGGCGAAATTGGCGCAGGGAGTGGCGGCTCTCTCTCTCTGCAGCAGAATCAACTGGTCCGGTAAGCCCTTTTCAGAGAGGCGATCATAAGGTCGCCGGCTACTCGCCATTTGTTCAAATGTTGCTATCACACGTGTTCGGGGCTTTCTGCATACCGTGATAGCAACGCTGTCAAAAATGTTGATTTAAAATTTATAGCGATTTTTTTTTATGACTGCTTAGTGCATAGGCCCCTAAATGTCCAAAAAGAGTATGCACACCAGGTTGCTATTAAAAGGTTAGTTTATTGCTCAATCTAGCAAAGTATCAGCCTCGACCTTTGTCAAGGTTCCCATTAAATCCTATTAAAACCCATATTACGTTTAAAATTGTCCTTCTCTCTTTTAAAGTGGCAGTTCACAGATACTTAAAAAAAAAGAAGTTCCAGGGTTCTCTAAATGGCTGCTTTTCAGTTTTAATCAATCCTTCTGTCAGCGTAACTCAGCAGCTACAATGTATTCTTAGGCCACGTTTATAATCCTGGCGACTTCGACGTCGCGTCAAAACAAGTGTATTGAATCCGTCACGTGCGCTCATAGTAGGAGCGACGGCTTGGTCGCGATCGCTGTAAGTCAATGAAAATTGATTTTTCGGCGACCGCCGCGTGACGTCAGCGGGCACGTGAGCGGTTCAGCCAATGAGGGCGGACCGCTCACGCCACGCCCCCTCCACATCCCTTGGTCACCATTTCTTGCCTCCTACACTATAGGCAAAAAACGCTGCTACAACGGCGACGGATGACATCACGTCGCCAGGACTATAAGCGCGGCCTTATACTGTATTACTAATGTAACTCTCCCTGCCCGGCTCTTAGGGGGTTTGAATCAGTGTCTGTGTTAGAGCTACTCAGGATGCATTCCCTTATTCAGGGTGTAGCTTGGGGGCGGTGGTAATGCAATGATGGGAGCAAGGAACTTTATTCATTCAAACTGCTGCTTTATTATCTGTTAGGCACAGTCTCACATTTAATAATCATTAATATCTTTGTATCTAAAGCCCTCTCCCGCCTTAAATCCTTCTCACTGACTGCACCACACCTCTGGAATACCCTTCCCCTCAATATCCGACTAGCACCCTCTCTATCCAACTGTAAGACCCATCTTAAAACCCACTTGCTTATCGAAGCATATGAGTAGCACCGTGGCTAATACTATGCACCTATTGTATTGTATTGTATTGTATGTCTTTATTTCTATAGTGCCAAAAGTGTACTCAGCGCTTCACAAAGAATACAGTACAGGGAATTTTAAAAATACAATAAGTGCAGCAAAAATCAGACAATGTGAAAGGAAATCCCTGCCCCGAAGAGCTTACAATCTAAGAGGTTTGAGGGGAAACTTACAGAGACAGCAGGTGAGGGAATAAGTGCTGTAGATGGGTGTTAAATGAAAAGGTTAACACCATTTACAGGGGAAGAGGTGGCAGGGAGGCGTAGGTGAGATCAGGTGTGTATGTCTGGGTTCAGGCTTAGGGAGATCCCCAGCAGCAGGAAGGAGTAGATAGAGGGTGTGAATAGAGGATTTGTGTGGGTGCTTTTTATTGAGGGGTAAAGAAGATGGAGATATATGAATAGAGTTGGAGACATGGGGCTGGTAGAAAGAAATGTGTATTTTGAAAAGAAGCGAGGTCAGAGCAAATATAAATAGTAGCAGCATCATGGCAGTAGTAGTTTAGTGCTGAGATGTGTGGTCTGGGATAGAAAATGTCCACCTTTCCAGCGTAGTTCACATCCAGGATTGAGGGTCCGTAGGTGTTCTGTAGTCCCCTTGTTTCCCTCCTCATACATAAAGCTTGGCCCCCTGCAGACGCACTTACCAGAACTCCCTCCTACTGTCTCTGTACGTTCTCCCTACCTACCAATTAGATTGTAAGCTCCTCGGAGCAGGGACTCCTCTTCCTTAATGTTACTTTTATGTCTGAAGCACTTATTCCCATGACCTGTTATTTATATTATTTGTTATTTATATGATTGTCACGTGTATTACTACTGTGAAGCGCTATGTACATTAATGGCGCTATATAAATAAAGACATACATACATACATACATACATACATACCAAAGTGGGGTTACACTAAGGTAACATTAATCATTTTTTACAGTTTGCAGCTCAAACTGTTGGGGATATTGGCAACACATTATCACAAACAGGAAAGTGTTGCAAAGATCTTGCACTGCCGGGGAGTTGGGCTAAACCTGCTATAGACATCAAAGGTTGTGCATTATATTAATACTACAGAACTGATTTTATTTAAAAAAAAAAAAAAAAAAACACAGGTAGGATATTGCATGGATTGCTCCTTTAAGACCAATTTACTCCTTTCCCCTCCTTTAATCTCAGCCCTAATATCTCGCTATACGCTCCGCTGCCCCTCCTTACATCTCTGCCTAAGGCCTCATCCCCACGGCCCGCTATGGGGCCGGTCCCAGTCACTGGCTGCGCGTGCCTCCAGAAAGCGCGATGCGTGACCTCCTTTGCCAAAAGATGAGAAATTTGGATTTTGGCGCGGCGGGCGAGCGATGGCTACATCACGGCAGCTGTTCAGCCAATGAGGGTGAATCAGCCGCGAGACGTCATGGCCGTGACCCGGCCAAACCTCTCGTCTTTGCTCCCCCTGCTCAAAGGACGCGCATCCCATCACAACCCTAGAACGGCAGATCGCGGCCTAAACTTTGTGCACACGCCGCCAGACGCTCCGAGGCGCGCGTGCACGCCGTGACCGGGCCGTAGCCTAATATCTCACTATATACCTGGCCGACTCTTGCGTTCTGCTCAACGATGTCTTCTGTCTCCCAGTTTTGTATCTAAAGCCCTCTCTCACCTATGACCTCTCTCACTGACTGCCCCACATCCCTGCAAATGCCCTTCCCCTCATTATCTCTCTCCGCCTTTAAGGCCCATCTTAAAACACACCTATTTAACGAAGCATATGAGCAGCTCCGTGGCTGACACTATACATCTCACATGCACCGACCTTGGCCTCTTGCAGACGCACTTACCAGAACAACCCCCTGTAAGTTCTCCCTACTTATCACTTAGACTGTAAGCTCTTTGGGGCAGGGACTCCTTATCCTAATATCTACTTTTATATATGTAATGCTTATTACTATTATGTCACGTATGTATGTATGTATGTATGTATGTACATGGATGGCGCTATATAAATAAAGATATACATACATACAAATTAACAGTTATATGGACTGCCACATGGTGGCGCTATTGCTGCACATTTTCCATGTGCACATTAAATTGCTAGTCCAATGTTTGCATGGTATTTTGAGACATTAAAAAAGTTATTGTGGGCTAATAAAAGTGACAACAATCTGTCCACTGTACAGTGCACACTAAATAAAATTACCACTTGCATTCACATGTCTCAGGCAGGTCTGAAACCCTGTCTTTCCCCATTATCACTTAGCAAACAATGCTTCCCCTGCAGCCAGGGATTCTGGGTAATGACATGCAAATGAGCCCAGCGTGTCACTCTACTTCTCATCCATTTTAGCATGACACACCTGTGAGTAAGTGAGCTGCAACCGGAACATAGGTTAATACACAGCTACCTAGCTAACCCACTTTTCACCTTCCGGGAGTTGAATGATAAAGTCACAATGGATTTTCGTATCAGAGTGCTGCATAGAAAGAAAATACTTCACTGCTATCAGGCCGTCTGTATGCGCCATGTTAGAATGCAAAGATTCCACGTCACAAGTCACGAGAAAAGTTCCAGGCTGTACCACAATGCCTTGCAGTCTCAGTAGGACATCCGAGGTGCCACGCACAAACGATGGCAGGCTCCAACCGTGCGGCTGTAAAGAAGCATCAATTAATGTGCAAATATTTTCACTCAAGCCCCCAATTCCCTCTACTATGGGGCGTCCAGGGAGGGCATTGCGAGTCCCTGTGGACCTTGGGGAGAAGGTACATAGTAGGGATGACCGGATTTGCAACCCTGAGGAACTTTGATTCCTTTAATGTAATAGTTCCTGGCTCCAATGCTTGTGAGAAATAATGAGATCTACTTTAGCTTTAAAGATGACAGTAGGATCTAAATGAACTCTTTGGTAGTTAAGGGGCTGAGAAAGTTGCCTGCTTGCTTCTTTCCGGTACATGTCAATTGGCCAAATAACGATGATGCCTTTATCAGAGGGCTTGAAAAAAACATCCTCGAAATCACTCAGCTGTTTTAGGGACTCATGTTCCGCACGTGTGAGGGTGTAAAGCCTGATGTTTTTCTGAGGAACTTCCATTATCTCCTTTCTGGCAACCTTAAAAAAGGTTTAATTTGCCGGATTTACTTGAAAAGAAGGTATGAAAGTGGATTTAGGTCCAAACTTAATCCTGTGTTCTTGGGCAGCCAGCGATATACCGTAATTTTAATCTACCAGAGACCATGTCTTGCAGGGTAGTCCAGTCTGCGATAGTTAGATCATCTTCTCTAGCATCATTTTTTTTTTAGAAGTAACTTTCTGCAAAAGAGGAACAAGTTTTTGACACATAAAAGAATCACAATAATGTGTTGGTACGAAAGATAATCACTTAGGCAGAATATCCACCTGAGATGGTGTAAAGTGCTGTTGTGAGAGATTAATCACTTTAAACTCCGAGACCATGGGTGTTATCTTTTGCCCCTCTGTTTGTAAAACTTCTTGGGCTGTGACGGCTGTTTTGGATTAGTCTCCTTCGGTGGCTTGTAACCCCATATCAAGCCTGATCTGGCCTGCAGTGTAAAATCCCAGCGGACCTCGGAGACAGGCCACGCACAGTGCATGCAAATTAGCACACGCCGTGCTATGTTCCAAACCACTTTCTTTTTTAGGCAGCACGGATGGTTCATCGTTAAACCAAATGTATTCTTTCGGGGGTGGGCAAAGTTTTTTGCTATGCCCCCCGTGTGCCGGCCCCAGTGCTCGCGCCACCCCCCGACCTTCTCCAGTGTCCCGGCATAAAATTACGCCGAGAGTCACGTCACGTGACCCCACGTCATTTGATGCGCATTACCATGATGACATGTTGCGTCACATGACCCCGCGGCATCATTTGATGTCGCTTTGTCATGGCGGCGTGACCAGAAGCCGGATGAATCCTGGTAAGTTGAAGTTGCAGAGGCCTCGCACGGTCCCCCGGCATGTAATTTAAATGCCACGGAGAAGAGCGTGGGGCCTCTGCAACCACCGTGCCCCCCCCCCCAGAAAAATCCTGCGCCCCCCAGTTTGTGCGCCCCTGTATTATTTTCACAGTATGGCTACTTTAAATAATTTTACACTAATAATTGATATTTACTAACAATTTGTAAATACAAAAAAATACATATTTCTGTTTAAATGTAAATGGTTTCAATCATGCATTCAACGTGAGACAATGCGTCAATATTTATTTCAAACCACTAACTACTGTATGCACCATGTGCATGCAGACATCATAATACAACTCATACTTTATGAAGGTTTAATTACTTTTTAGCACAGCAATGTTGATGCACAAAAAAAAACAAACGATTTTAGTACATTGACTGTAACATGTATAATGATGCTGAGTAGTGTCTGCAAACTGTAGACATACAACCTAAGCTCCCCCCTTCTTTGGCAAAACAGACTTAAAATGATCCCAACCCCGCAGAGTGTAACCCATTTCTATACCAGGAGTATTATTGGTGACTGATCCCAGCGCCCTCTAACCAATGGTAATAACTGGTAGGACAGTCAGTCACAATAAAGGTGTCACTGTTGGTGTATGGAAAGTTTAAGGGGCCAGCAGCGTGATGAGCAGCTGTAATTGTGATGATTATTTTTGTCTCACTGTGCACTATGCAGAAAGGACATCCGGCTGTTGAAAGATTTCCTTTATATTGTGTCATATTCTTTTAAAGCTGTCAGAAATCGCTCTTATTTTTACTTTGTTTTTATAACAGCACACAGATAACCATTCAATGCTTCCTTATCCTCTCTTGACAGTGTCACTTCCACCCTGAGCCGCACCTTCACTACGTGAGGATGGAAATAGTTTCGTTTCGTGGCTGTATTAGTGCGGATTAACGTGTTTTACGTATCAACACCCAATAAGCTGATTAACTCAATTGTTTAAGTTCCCAAAATGTTTTGAATGTTCTTCAAATGATATAACACACGTGCAGATCCTATGCGAGAGTGCGGCTGAGAAGGTGGGTCCATGTTCTGCAGGACCCTGTACACACCTAGGAAGTGTCATTCGTTTTCAGTGAGACTCCGTCCTTGATCTCACCCATTAGATAGTCGTACCTGCACTGGGGTGTCTCTCCTTGATCGCTTTGGTCTCGGTGGCCACCGGTACGTTCCTTAGGTCTTCAGAAATCCGTCCGATATTTAATTGATGTAGTCTTTTAGATCCTTCTTACGAACTGATCTTCTTCAGGAACGTGTCTTAAATCAATTGGTGCGTCCCCAGTATACTTCTGTGTTCGAATGTGATGTACACTTACAGTACATCAAGGTCTGAAGGGTTATCTGGAGAGTTTTCTTTGCCATAAGGTGCACACCCCTCTCACGATCTTCCGTGGGCTTCTGCTTTCCTCCCTGCTGAAGTGTACGAGACGCAGCGTTGGTTGGCTCACCAAATGGACATTTAGCTCATGAGATGGGTGCAAATAAATGTCCCACCGTTCAATATATATTAAATAATCGACGGGCCGTTTCTTTTCTCAATTTATTCAGACAATAGAAAACATATTTTGCAGCATCATTTCAGTCAGTTACATTATTCAGGCGCATAGAATTTAGGTATAGAGTGGAGAATCCTTAGCCTAGTTGTTCTTGGTGGTGTTAAATGATTTTGAACTTTACCAATCCAAATACAAATCTTTATACATTTTCTTAACCTAGCAATCCCCTGTTTTTCTCACTGTCAGCCCAATCTTCTTAGTCAATCATCAACATTAGAACTCTGTTTCTTCATTTAGCAATATTTACTTGACATGCTGCATTAACGTTTACTCCAATACACATACAACACAGAGGGGAATGCCAAAACTCACAATATCCCCACTGGTAACGTGCAGGGAGGGACTTGGGGCGCACTCCAACCCTACTCCGGTCTCATCAGCTGCCCGTCTTGCCTGTTCACCCGCGTGTGGTTTTTGGACATTGGAGGCCACTTTACTAACCCATCGGCAATTGAGCATGCTGACGTCAGAGGTCCCGGACGGTCTGTCAGTGAGAGGAACAGACTGAGGAACCTGCACGCGTTTGAGCGCACAGAACGGGCAAGACGGGCAGCTGATGAGACCAGAGTAGGGTTGGAGTGCGCCCCACGTCCCTCCCTGCACGTTACCAGTCGGGATATTGTGACTTTTTGCATTCCCCTCTGTGTTGTATGTGTATTGGAGTAAACGTTAATGCAGCGTGTATTCTGTATCTGTGTTTCTTCCCTACATGGAGAGTTCTATGGAGAATTAACCCCTGATCATCCTGTTCGACTGAGCCAATTGTGACATTTATAATAGCGCTGGTATCATCCATTATTATCACCACTAATTATTCACATGGTATTTATACTATCTATTTCACTTTAATCAGTTTGCGCCGTAGACACCACATTTTTCTATTGTTATCTTGTTGCGGTTGGGAAACCGCAGGTGTTTGGGCTGCACCGATCTGCGCACTTTATCATTCTGATTGTTTTTGATTGATTCTCACTAGTGTCACGTTATAGAGTAAGTTAATGTCTTATTCATTTGTTTGAATTCAGATCCATGTACTCCCTGGGTTTCCCCACATGTGGGATACACTTGTGTATTTTCCAGGCAGCCTTGAATTATTTTACCGGGTTAACCCCCATCTCGGCTTTTCTATGGATCCACCACCTTGTTAGTGAAGGACTTCCTCCTATTTCCACCCATTCCAAGCTTAAGAGCATTTCTCTTGCTCTTGCATTGCTTTATAGCAGCATTGGATGTTCAGGATCCTAGGTTCTGAACATGATACTGTATCAACCAAAATGTGGGACTTACAGCTGTGTCCCCTTCTTGTAGTTCGATTATCATTGGTGTCACACAAGATCCTACAAAGAGGCACTCCACTCTTTTATGGCTTGTAACTCTCATCTCAAATTTCGGAGGTTCTTAATTAAACTGTGATAGAGCTGATTGGGTTCTTAGAGATATATTCAGAGGCAAAGAGCCTAATATTCATACACTTTGTTTATTTACTTTTACTTTATTACATTTTTTATTAGGGGGGGCAGGGGGGCAGATACGTATAGAGATACAGACGAGCCAACGAGTATTCTAAAACTTGCCTTAAACTAGCCAGGTACATGCTGGGTACAGAAGTATAACACTGTCAAGCGCTCAGGCGTGTTACTGGATAAATAAGCACTTAATGGTATTAATGGCTGTAAGGAAAATAAAACGGAGCATGGAGGAAACCACTATAAGTCTCCCAGACGAAGCACTATCATAGCGTGAAACGCGTAGAGGAGGAGGCTGTGTTGCAGTCTGCTGTTTTTAGTGTGTGTTCAATAAAGCTTTTTGTACTACCGGAGTTGGAGTTAGGCTTGCTGTTTGCTGTGGCACCGGATTACCTCTCCCTCTTTTCACATGCTGGGTACATGCAGGATACATTTCAGTGACATTTCTGCAGAGGCTAATGGCCCATCATGTACCTGGATCTTTTTGGAGATTGCCCCAGGTTTGTTTTAGAATAATCGTCGGCGCTACAGTACGTAGTTGGATACAAACGTAGGCAGCTGGTGGTATCCGATCTTATTTTACTGTGTTATGATGGATCCAAAACAAAATGAGACTGGAAATGGCTGATAAGAGATTTTATTAGTCTTATATTCTTATAATGAGAAACGTGTTCCTACAGAATTACCCTCTTACAAGATTCTGCATGAAACATGAGAAATGGAGAATAGTTATGGCAACGGAAATGTACCGATGTAATATATACATCGGGTAATTCTGCCCCCATCTTCTCCTGCTGCTCTATATAACTGCCCCTAATAAATGTTTTTTTTATAGTACCAGATTTCACAAAACAAATTCTGCAGAGATAACGCGTTAATGAATACACAATCCCTGCAAGCTCTATCCCCAGCACCCATCACATCATATATAAATGTGTGTCAGAAGGAGTGCTGGTGGGCTTGGCCAAATGTATATAACAAAAGACAAAAATACCTAATACTATATCCAATGTTATATCCATGACAGAAAAGACATAGTAAAATACTTAAATGATTGTATTCTCACGAGTAAGGGTCATTTAGTTAAACCCTTTGGCCAAAGCGTTATAAGCCTGCAGCCACGTCACGGCATGACCAGTATGCAGCCACGGCATGACCAGTATGCAGCCACGTCACGGCATGACCAGTATGCAGCCACGGCATGACCAGTATGCAGCCACGTCACGGCATGACCAGTATGCAGCCACGTCACGGCATGACCAGTATGCAGCCACGTCACGGCATGTCCAGTATGCAGCCACGTCACGGCATGACCAGTATGCAGGCCCTAACACTATCTGTGAAAATTCTCATTTACCTCTGCAGTGGAGGGAGAATGGCCACAATGGACCTGTCCTGCACAGGAACATGGAAAAACCTGCTACTTAAAAAGTGGGGAGGGGTGAGCTTAAACCCTGGGAGGAGGGGCCACCAACCTCCAAACAACTGATAACAGTTGACAATTAATGAACACACAATTCCTGTAAGCTCTAACCCCAACATCCGCCACATCACACCCGCCACATCACACACACACCCGCCACATCACACACACACACACCCGCCACATCACACATACACACACACACCCGCCACATCACACACACACACACCCGCCACATCACACACATACACACACACACCCACCACATCACACACACACACACATACACCCGCCACATCACACACCTGCCACATCACACATACACACACACACACACATACACCCGCCACATCACACACCTGCCACATCACACACCCGCCACATCACACACCCGCCACATCACACACCCGCCACATCACACACACACACACCCGCCACATCACACACACACTCGCCACATCACACACACACACCCGCCACATCACACATACACACACACCCGCCACATCACACACACGCCACATCACACACATACACACAAACACACACACCCGCCACATCACACACACACACACACACGCCACATCACACACCCGCCACATACACAGCCGCCACTCACCACCACACACACCGCCACACACACACACACACACACACATATATATATGTGTGTGTGTCAAAAGGAGTGTGCTACTGGGCGTGGCCGAACACTTATGGCTTATAACGCTTTAGCCAAAGGGTTTAAGTAAATGACCCTTACTTATGAGAATACAAACATTTAAGTATTTTACTATGTATTTTCTGTCACATTGGATGCAGCATTGGGTATTTTTGTCTGTTGTTGAGATAGTTCAGCTTTTCCCAAATGGTGGGTCACGACCTGGCACCGGGCCACGGAAGCAAAATTGCCGGGTTGCAACAAGGCTGGCCGCGCGGTGTCCCTTTCCCCCCTCTCCCCCTTTTCTTGCGGCGGCCTGAGGTGAGGTGCGGGACGGTGCTGAAGTGGTGCAGCCTGCCAACACCATGCTCCGCCGCCCACAGGACACACCACCCACCAGTGACATGCTCCATCGCCCACAGGATACGATGCCCTGGTGCAGGTAGGAAGTGGTAGCGGGTGTGCACCCGCCGGGGGGGTGGGGTGTTATACCTGTGCCGCCTGTCCTGGTGCTCCCTTCCCCCTGGTCACCTTGGTGCGGGAGATGGGCGCGGGCAGTGGTGGCTGCTCAGTCGCTGGGGGAGGTGGGAAGCCCCCTGCTCGGATCGCAACCTTTCCTCTCTCCCCCGCACCCCCTCCAGTCACTCACATCCGTCGCTGCCTCTGTAATCCACTTTGTGTGTGTATATCAATGGCTGTTTGTGTGTGTGTGTGTGTGTGTGTGTATCAGTGGCTGTGTGTGTGTGTGTGTCTGTATCAGTGGCTGTGTGTGTGTATAGGGGAGTGTGTGTGTGTGTGTGTGTGTGTGTGTGTGTATCAGTGGCTGTGTGTGTGTGTTTGTGTATCAGTGGCTGTGTGTGTATCAGTGGCTGTGTGTGTGTGTGTGTGTGTGTGTATAGGGGAGTGTGTGTGTGTGTATCAGTGGCTGTGTGTGTGTATAGGGGAGAGTGTGTGTCTGTGTGTATGTATCAGTGGCTGTGTGTGTCTGTGCAGGCCAGCAGTGGCTGTGTCTGTTCAGGTCTAACTGTGTGGGTGTCTGTGTGTGGTCAGTGTCTTTGTTGGTCTGTCTGTGTGTGTCTGTGCAGGTCAGAGAGAGAGAATAGAGGGGATTGGGAGAATATATGAAATCTGTATGGACATTCATAACGGTTTTATTTTACCTATAGGCCAGTATAGGCAATAACATTTTTAGTGGGTCCCGAAGGAGAAGTTCAAAAATAACCGGGTCACGGAAAAAAAAGTTTGGGAAACGCTGAGATAGTTCATTAGCCTCAATGCATCAACATTAGTGAGATTTGGGTTTTCCGGACCGTAAATGGCATTTTAAATGGGAAAATGCATGTGTGTATTAGTGAGACCTCATTGAGTCTGTGAGACCAAAGATGATTAAAAATAAACCCAGTGAGACCTAAAGACAATCTGGAGGTGTTTCTTCACTGATGAAATACTGGAATAACTTCTAATTAAGTGTCCTGCAAAACGCACCAATTAAGCATCAAAAGAATCAGTTTAGATGCTGGTATACTGTATGATGGATAAAGTGACACCCAATGGGTGAGGAGATGAGGTATGTGTTGAGGATGGTTACCATCACACTGTGCCACATTCCTTGTGTGGTTGACTGAGCAATAAATCTGCCCGAGGAATGGCAGCCAGAGATGATTAGAAACCCACAGGCTATGTTAGATTCTCAAGCTGCTGAAACAGAAAGTTTTGCTGCGTGCGTGCGTGGTACAGGAAAAAAGCATTGTCTTTCCAACACGCAATGCTGACAGGTCTGGAAGATATACGAGGTACAGGTCAGGCGCTTACATGATGGTAGGGACAAGACGCGGCTAATGACGACAAAGTATTATTCCACCAAACTTGCTTTGGGTTACTACAGTTTGACAAATATGTATTTAAGTCAGGGGGTTCTCAACTCCAGTCCTCAAGACCCCTCTACAGATCAGGTTTTCAGGATATCCCTGCTTCAGCACAGGTGGCTCAATCAGTGGATCCAATTTTCCCAGTCTGCACCACCTCCCGATTAGGGATTGGATATAGGAAGCATTAAGGAAGAGTTAACGCATTCCGCGTCTCCATGCGTTTTTACGCGCAACAAAATCTGCCATAAATCTAATGCCCCAGGTAGAAGAAACTGTTTGTAATATTTGACGCAACTGTTCTCGCCAAAAATGAAGCAGTGGGTTAGAACTCACTTTCTTGGTATCGATAGATATACTCAATAGATACGTAAAAATTATAATTGTAAAAAAAAGTATCATGTTAAATTATTGAATTATGAAATAAGTGTTTTGTAAATGACCAAAATATTTGCCTTGGAACAGTAGAGCTTAAGGAATGAAGAAAGACTGAGATAAGGCTAGGGGGTAGTCACAAATACAATGACAAATATGATAGTTCTTAGAAATGCTAAATTATTCACCTGGGGCACAGAAACCTAAAATACGAATATACTGCATGGACGTGGAATGGCTGGAAGTCAAGAAGAGAGGGACATGGGGTTCTTATAAACTAGGAATAAACAACATTTGTCTGAAGTGAGCAGGGTAATTAAGATTGTGTTCAAAGATAAAGATATTAACAGCACAAAGGACGAAGGGGTGATAGCACAGAAAATATTATTGGTTATATTTCATCTATGTCAGGGATGGCCACCTCCCGTCCTCAAGGGCCACCAACAGGCCAGGCATTAGGGATATCCCTTCTTAAGCACAGCTGGCTCAACCAGTGGTTCTGTCTTTAAGCCACCAATTGAGCCACCTTTGCTGAGGCTGGGATATCTTTAAAACCTGACCTGTTGGTGGCCCTTGTGGACTGGAGTTGACCACCCCTGATCTATGTAATGGACCAAACCTGGAGGCCACATGGTGTTGGCAAGAATATGACCAGTGGACAGGTGTATGTAAGATGCAGGAAAACACTGGTTCCTTCAAGATCGTTTATATAATCTTTTATTGCTGTAGGTGTAATTTAATTTGATCTTCCCTTTTTCGTATGCAGATTAGATACTTCATTTCATTGTGAAATGCTGAAGTATTTTGGAGAAATAGTAATGTAGTACTTGTGGGGACTTCTTAAATTGAGTTGATAAACATGGCTTTATATCTCAGTGTTGGACCTGCCGCTGCACTCTCCTTGGCGGGTAGAACGTGTGGAGAAGAATACTGCAGAAGTACTGAGATGTTCTGCACACTATCATTTCACCTATGAAATTCATCATGTAATATAATAACCTACAATAAACACTTAGGAAACGCAGGTTTATGCAAATATCTTGGAAAGCAATTTGGTTTAATTAAAATAGTACCATTACATGTATTGTTATGTAGTAAAACTGTTATTTAATTATGATAGAATCCGTCTTACTTTGACAGAGAGACAGCTTTATATATATATATATATATATATATATATATATATATATATATATATATATATTGTGATATAATAACTGTTTCTGTATAGGCTGGAGTGTTGCAGCTAGTGTGCTTTCCAGTCTACAGAGAGTTCATCTCCCCTAGAGAAACTAACAGCAGCTGCAATCCAATTGAGCAGGCTGGACTCCTGATTGCATAGGGAGTTAAAAGTCAGGAAATGGCTTGCTCATTGAGAGTCTGCTTTTCCCCAGAGGACGGGGGGAGGGAGAAAGTTCTCCCCAGCTAAGGAAGCTGGCACAGTTCCCTAGACCCGCAGGACAGTGGTCGCGGAGTCTTCTGGGACTGACTGGGTCTTAATCCCAGGAAGAGGAAGGAAGGACACGAGACTGGGCTGAAGCAGGGATGTCCAATCCATAACCTTGGAACTACAGAGGAAGGATTCTCTGAACTCTCGCAGGGTCCAGAGGGAATTACCTGCAGCCCTCACAGTAACAAGAGCTAAGCAATATATTAATGTACATAAAACTATTCATATGGGGTGCATAAGATAGGGCATGTTTTAGGCTGGGAACCAGTTTAGTTGGCCAGTGCCAGTTAGAAAGGGCTGAAGTATGTTTAGCTAGTTTTCCCTAAAGGGAATAGCTGTTATTGGCCCCTGTTTGGTCTGTGACTTTTCTTTTTGGTCTTGGTGTTTGTTTTTCTGTGTGTTTCTTTCCTCCCTTCCTACTCCATATTCCTCAAAATATATAAAGGTATACGTGCACTCAAAAATGAGAGATACTTGCCTCAAACACAATGGTGAAATCCTATAGAAATTAAGCAAAAAGAGTAGTGCTCCAAAATAGGGGTTCATGTGGTGAGTGTATTCATCCAACGTTTTGGTCCAACACAGCAGCCCTTCCTCAAGGTCAACCTTCAACCTCGAACCTTGAGACACTTCTGCCGCGTTGGACCGAAACATTGGATGAATAAATACTCACCACTTGCCCAATATTTGGGAGGACGACTCTTTTTGCTTAATTTCCAGATTCTTCAAAGCAGGTTCTACTTCTTCTAAACATACATTAAAGTTAGTAAAATTGCCCTATTTTCTTGGTCTGCCTCTTTGTGCTGCAAGGTGCGGTATACTGTAAGATCGCGTTGCTTTTATGTTTACAGAAACACTTGTTACGACAGCCTACAGCTCAGTCCACCTGGTAAGTGGAGCAGTTAATTTGCTGTGATTATACTCCCTGGGGTGTCTTCCGATGCACTTGGTTTATAATCTGTGTCTTGTACCATTACTGTATGTCCTTTCTTCTTTTTTGTTCAGAGTTTTAGTTATGTCAGACACCTCTATTATCTGCTCTTTGCCTGCAGGACTGGCACATACTTCTTATGTAACATTTAAAATTGTTACTACGGTAAATTATTTTACAACATTACAACATTTTTTGGGGGTATATGGGGGTGATTATATGAGAAGTTGGGGGGTGTATCAAGCAAATTTGGAGCAAAATTGACACAAACTGTGTCATTTTCATCTTGCTTCTGTTTGCGTTGATGCATCAAAGTCTTTGCTTCAAGTTATGTTGCATTTAAGGTCATAAATAAATACACATAATGAATATATTAGATCAGGAAGTGCAAACTTTTGGAGTTGCGCCCCCCTTCTTGCTCCCCCAGGTGCTCGCGCCCCCCTCACATTATCACTGCTGTCAAATGGCACCGTGCGTGATGTCACATGACACCGTGCGTGCTGTCACATGACCCCGTTGTCATGGCGACTGGTGTCAAATGGCGCTGTGGGGTCACGTGACATCACATGGCCCGCAGCGTCATTTGATGCTGCATTGCCATGGCAACGTGGCACAACAAGGCTTATGAATCCCGGTAAGTAGGTTACAGAGGCCTCCCCCACCCAAAAAAAATCCTGCGCCTCCAAGTTTGCGCACCCCTGTATTAGATGACATTAGCAGAAGTCATATTTTGACATTTCTTGTTTTAATGCAGATTCCTACGTTACTCTCTTCACAGTGCAGCAGTTTGGGATACTCGTCCTTATCGATATACAATGCCTATAATATAAATAAATATAAATAACTAGATGATATACCCGGCGTTGCCCGGGCTTTAATTTAGTTAGGCAGTCACTGGGATTCAGGCGGCAGGCAGTGACTGGGGCGGGCGGGCGGGCAGGCAGGCAGGCAGTGACTGGGAGGGGTGGCGGGCAGGCAGGCAGTGACTGGGAGGGGTCGGCGGGTGGGCAGGCAAGCAGGCAGTGACTATCAGGCAGGCAGGCAGTGACTGGGAGGGGCAGCGGGCAGGCAGGCAGGCAGTGACTGGGAGGGTGGGCAGGCAGGCAGTGACTGGGAGGGGTGGGCAGGCAGGCAGTGAGTGGGAGGGGTGGGCCGGCAGGCAGTGACTGTGATCAGGCAGGCACTGGGGTGAGTAGGGGTTTGTTCAGGCAGTGACTGGGGTGGGTGGGGGGGGGCAGGCAGTGGGTGGGTGGGGTGGGCAGGCAGTGATTGGGGTGGGTGGGGGGGATGGCAGGCAGTGGTTGGGGGGGGTGGGCAGGCAGTGATTGGGGTGGGTGGGAGGGGGTGGGCAGGCAGTGACAGGGGTGCGTGGGAGGGAGCCAGCATCCCAATCTCCCCCTGGCTCCCTGATCCCGAGGAGGCATATCCCCCAGCTCGCCCATATATCCCTCTCTCCACCTGCGGTTCCTCACCTCGCACCCATCCGCGCTCCTCCTCGGGCTGCCCCCGGGTCTCTCCTCCCTCCTGGCCTCTGCCGGCTCCCGGGCTGATACAGAGGAGCTAGGCTGCGGCCCCACCTCCCCCCTCCGGGTACCGGCTGCACTCCACATCCACGTCGGCTGTGTCCAGCCCCCCCGGCAAGGCAGAGTGGTACGCGCACGCATCTCACTCCCCTCTGGCTGCAGGTAGGAGCCGGTGAAGGGAAAGGCGGAGAGAGCCGGGTGGCGTGCTCTGGGGTAGGAGAGGGCTCAGGGGTGGGGGGGGGAGTGAGAGCTGGGGAAGGGAGAGCACCGGGGAGCGGGCTCAAATGCATGGTGTGTGTGAGGCTGGCGGGCATGTGGTGTGTGAGTGTGGGAAGGGCGGAGGGCCGATGCGGTGGCAAGTGCGGAGGGGTGATAGAGGGGGGGGGTGTTGTACTTACTTTGTTCTGTGTCGTGGTCAGTGTCTCGTCAGCGTCTCCAGGGGTGAGCAGTTGAGGCTGTGTCAGTGTGGTGTGTTACGAATGGAATCCGCAGGGTAGGCTCACACAGTATGAGGTGGCTCAGGGGGGTGAGAGTCTGAAGCTGTATGAGTGTGGTGTGTGAGTGGAACAGTGGGTTAGAGCACACCGGCCAATGAGAGCCGTGGGGGGGCGGAACACACTGGGGGGGCGAGACACACCGGCCAATGAGAGCCGTTGGAGGACGGGCAGACCGATGGACCAATCAAATGGTCTACAGAGACTCAAAACCAAGATTTTCAGTTATATATATATTTATATAGATAGATATAAATACCTGCTCCTAGTTATAAACACACAGAGGTCTATGTATCAGGACAAAAATAGAGAAATTGTGGCAGGAAATAACTGCATCATATGTAACAAAGAAGAAAGTCCCATTTTTGTCTTTGATACTGTACATCTTGTGCAGTTTTGTGCCATAGAATTGCTCTACATTTGAATTGATACATAAGTAGTTGAGTTTCTGTGCAGTACATATTCTAGTCAGAGAAGCTCTCTTGACATGTACCTGTCTTTGAAGTAGGGGTATCGGGTTTATATCCTGGTGTCAGCTCCTTGTGGTTTTGGGCACGTCACTTTATCTCTCATTGTAAGCTGGATTTGCAGTGCTCAATTCTATGTACAGTGATGTATCTGTGTGTTATATCATACACCTGCATACACCTCTGCAGTGTTATATCATACACCCACATACACCTCTGCAGTGTTATATCATACACCCACATACACCTCTGCAGTGTTATATCATACACCCACATACACCTCTGCAGTGTTATATCATACACCCACATACACCTCTGCAGTGTTATATCATACACCCACACTAGCCCCCGGAGAGGGCTCAGTGTAAATCACCGAGAGGGAAACAAACAACTTTGCAGACTGAAAGTTGTATGATTAAAATCATAATTTTTAATTCGTTCGACACATAAACATCCAAATACTAAGAATCATTGCAGTAAATAATTGTAGTAATCATACACACCGGCGGTGAGACTTACATAGCTGCCGATGTACGTTTCGCGATAGCTTTGTCAATGGAGGATGCATTCTCTTATAATCTATTTAAGTAATAATCCCTGAAGAACAGGGCATTACTGGCCAATAATTTTTGGCTGCGTCAAACCCCCTGCTTCAATCCTGTAATCTTATACTATATTAGTGAAAG